>NC_142382.1:5085000-5220000 GCF_059441005.1 Hippichthys cyanospilos
TGTTTTCTTTTGATCATAATGATGGTTGCGGAAAAAAAACCAAACTTGGTGATTTGTCACCAGTCACCTTCCATCCAGGTCTCGAGCCATTCACTTCAACTTCCCCGCCAAGAAGGGCAGCGGGATCTCGCGCCTGCTGCCCACCTGCGCCGCTCCCGCCGTGTCCCTGCTCTACCAGATGCTGGCGTACGACGCCGATGAACGCATCACGGCCGCCACTGCCTTGAGGCACACCTACTTCAGGGAGCTACGGTAAGCGCTCAGCCATTTTTTTTACATTTCAATTTCATACGTATATTCGCCACGGACATACTTTTTCTCCTCAGGCTTGCGGAGAAGAAATCCGAGCGTATTCACGGAGTGGGCGGGCTGTTTGAGGGCGTGGGAAGAAAAGCACCTCACCTCACGTCAGACCTTCTTTGGAGACCCTCCAGACTTAGCAAACAAATGAGAGGGAGACACACCAGACCCACACCTTTAATTACCGTAAGTACAATAAAAATTATCATCATTTTGATCTTCAAACGGGAAGCTTTGAAAGAAGACACCGGGGAGCTGAAATTTCACTCAAGTGGCGAAAACATTTCAACGTTCAACATGACACGACCTCTTAGTTATCACACCTCCAGAGTGTGTCATCCCCTGGCCAAGATGCACAACACAAAAAAAAAACATCCAGAATTTTGTGGCCCGCAGCATATACCAAAAATACATTTTGACATGGCCTGCAGTGCTAATTAAAAGATTTGATGGTGGACAATGATGTAGCAGTTATCTTTTCAAATAAATACTTCATATAGCCTATGTGTAATTGCTTGCATGGTTTATTTTTACCATGTTTTTAAAATAATAACAATTACAAATAATACTATTCTGGTCAAATCTGTTTTTTTGTGGATAGGAGCTGACACCCTTGACTAATGCTTAGCTAATATAAGCAAATTGAGCACTGTAGTGATAACTGCGACCATTGGATGGCAGTGTTTCCACACTTACAAGAAAGCTGTTACCTGCATGCAAGTGTTACTGAAGAATGGAAGTCAATCTTTCAATGGCAGCATTTACACAGACATAGCACACAATATTCTATGGGCCTTGAAAGATGAGTGAAAATGCTAAAAAATACTGGCCCTCTACAGCTTTCCTTACCCCTGATTTAATACATGACGTGACATTGTTACGCTATGAAGCAATAACGTCAAGCTTTTTACGTTCACCCTTCTCCAGCACAGCACGAAGCACGTAGCCGAACCCCTCAGCCGACGCAACGCCAGCCATTACGAGTTGCCCAAACTCAAGATGGTGGCCCCGGGGCCACAACGCTCCTTCCCAGGCTCCTCGCCGCCCAACTTGGCCCTCACGCACCGGGGGCCCCTGCCCGCCATCGCAGCTAAGAAGTGCCAGTCACACAAGGTAATCGCGCACGCTAACTTGAAATCCATTTCTGTTGTTGTATATTTCGGTTTTCGGGTGTAACAGCTTTTTGGTATCCGCACAGGCCAATCACGAGTCACAGCAGTCGGGCCAGAAAACGTGCTCAATGCCACCCCTGGACAGGAAACACGGAGGCGCCCACTGACACACAGAAAAACCCTTAGGATGAAACGGAATAAAGCTGTTAAACCAGTAGCCCATTTGTTACTTTGCTTGAAACTGAAGGGCTATCCCATTATGTGCAATGAGATGACCCGTCAGCAAAACAGTGCAATGAAACAGTTATTGTGATTTATTATACCATGGGATTTATATACACACACACATGGTTAATGTTATTGGGTACTATTATGTTTAGGATGTAGCTTGTCATTGGACTCATTAATCTGCACTTTACTGTGTTGTAAATGTGATGTAAGAACAACCAATTAAAAAAAAAAGTCGGAAATTGTTTGTATGCAATGTTTACCTCTATTGCATTAAAACTTGTGTGGATTAAATGATGTGTATTAACCCCTGGGTGTCTGGGGATTTTTCACTAGCCTGGCCTTATTATCACCCAATTTGGGATGACTATGGAAGAGTCATAACATGGTCAAATATATAGATTTACTTGCAAAATGTTCAGTGGGTGGATTTTTTTTTGTTTTTGTACAAAATTGTAAAAATGTCAGAGTATGATAACTTTTGCATTATGGGAGTCCAGGCTAAGCCAATCATTGAAGTTATTGAAAGGCTTGCAAATGTCATCAATTGGCCGCTCGCGCCACCCGACGGTTTTGGGGTGTAAACACAAAACATTTCCATTGCGCCCCGTTCGCGAGTTGCCGCGGAAAGGATTAATGCAAAAATCAGGGCAAATGAATGATAAAACATTGGGTTTTCAATATGTCCAAAATTGACAATATTTCCAATTTTGAATGGCAGTAAATGAACCCGACATGGGCTAAATTTGACACCTATTGGCTGTACCTATCAACCTCCAGTTTGCAAGAAGGGACTTCGGCGTGGCATATTGAAAGTCGTCATGTTTTGACAACCCATGCAATATTTTAGCCTCTAGGGGATTTTGATATCACAGATCAAAAATATCAAAAAGCCTGAGTTGAGTCAAATTTTCCCCCTGGGCTTAACACAAACGTTAAAAAAAAAGTAGTGGACATAAAATAGAACAATCTGGTTTCTTTATGTGGTAGAGAAAAAAAGCAGGAAAAGAGTGTATTCAAGATTTTTAATATTATTAATATGTATATTTTAGGCTTTAGAAATATAACTATCCATGACAAAACTTCCCACAGGAGAAATGGTAAGTTTGCCTTCCCCAACCCTCCCCGTCATCAAATTAATTACAATATACACAGTATGATACAGAGCACATTTCAATCTGAACACAATATTAAAATAAATGCTCAATAAATTTAATAGTTTTTTTTTTCTTCTACTGTATTAACCATCTGTGAGTTGTGATCACGGCACAAAAACATGTAAAGCCATTTTGTTTTCATCTAATAAACTTAAGTGCAAACTTCTCTCTTTAAAAAGACTATAGAATTGCAGCATCCAGTTTTTTTGGGGGGTGGAAGGGGGAGAAGGGACATTAAAACAGTCCTTTGCCCTCTTTTTGTGTTCCAACAGAGTAGTACTAACACACACACACACACACACACACACACACACACACACACACAAACTGTGCAAAAGTCATTGCGTTGGACATTAGGGAGACAGATGTAATGGATGCAACATTCCCGGGCGCTCGCTTGATCGTCTGACAGGAAAAAAAAAAAAAAAAAAAAAAAGACAGCTCCACTCAATTTTAATAACCCTGAGCAGTCTAGCTACACTTATCATTAAATAATAAAAAAAAAGGAACAGTCTAAATTGCACCTTTTCCCCCCTTTTTTGCAGTCTTTTTCTAAAAGCAGTGGTTCCCAACCGTTGTCCAATTTTGGTCTAAAAATCATTTAATTACTTCAAATGCTGCACCATCAAGACGCATCATTACAGGGAATAACTGGAAACTTTACAGTGTGTAGTCATACACTGGGAGAAAAAACCCTAACTGTTTTTTACAGTAAAATACCAGCAATTAGGTTGCCAAATAGTACTGCTCAACTATGGTAACGCATTTTCTACACTTATGGTAAAAAAAAATATTGATACTGTGGATTTTACAATAACAATGTACTGTGTGAAAACCGTATCAATACACTATTTTTTATACCATAAATGTAAAATGTTATCGTAACTTAATGTTTGTTTTTTTCCTGGAAAGTTGCTGTTATTTTACGCAAAATTTACAATTGAAAAAAAGTACTACACTGTTAAAAAAAAAAAAAATTGTTAATACGGTAAAAAAAAACAGCAATTTGGCTCCCATGGTAATTTTTTTACTGTTACTGTTCTGGCAAGCTGCCAGTCCCCCCCCCCCAAAAAAATGTAATTAAAATAAAAATATGTCCGTTTTACAAAATTTTCTTTAATTTCCCTTACAACTAAAATGCAGTTTGATTTTTTTCTTTTTTTTTTGCACAACAGGTTATAGTCTGGTACCCTATTGAATGGAAACCCCCCCCCCCACTAAAAATTGTGAATTTTTAAACTATTTTTATTCCGAAGGATCGAATTTAAGAGGAGATAGTGAAGATTTAACAAAGCACAGTAAAAATCACCATTCAAATCCATTTGTTTACTTGGGTTAACTAATTCTGATGTTTACGTTGGTTTGACGATTTTTAAATGCGCAAACCATGCAAAAATATATTTTAGAAAAGTGCAAACACTTTTTCACCGCGCATTATACACATTTTGTGACATACATTTCCAATCCCCCCCCCAAAAAAGGCACATTGGCTCATTCAAGGTTGGGAAACACTGCTCTAAAATGGGTGCTAAATCAAGAAAATGGGAAGGCAAGGGATTCAATACTAAAAAAAACTTGCAACGCATGCAGAGGAAATAAAGATCAGCATGAGACTTGCGTGGGTTTTTGTCTTTAGCAGCAGATATGTGTTGTGGGTTCTACTCCGATTCCACTGGGAAAGCTGGTGACACTCATGAAATCAGCCATTTTGGGAGCAAAAAAAGTTGCCATTTGAAATGTTTTAGAATAGTGAAAACATCCAAAAGCAAAGGCCCGCATATTCCCAGTTGGGCGAATTTTCCTATTTAAAACTTCGTTTTGAGAACATATCTTTTGTTACTCTGAAAAACTTGCCAGTTACTTTTGTTTTCTGTATTGCTAAGCATCCTGCCCTCTAGTGGCATCTTTGCACCAAGCAGCTATCACAGTGAGTTGAGAAGCTTCAGTATTGTCAAAGTAGTCTTGCTGCCACCTTGTGGCATCGTTACGCAATTACAATAAAGCGGGAAATCCTGTAGAACTAATAGGTTCCTATCCTGCGTGAGTAACGGGGTTCCCTGCACACCTCAACCACAAAGGACCGATTGTCGGATGTCTCCAAAAATTCCCCTGAGCGATTATCATATCAATGTGAGTCGTAAGGAGAGATTTTTTTTTTTTTCCAACCTGATCCAATCTTTGGAGGTGTGCTCAACACCAACCTGGGCTGAGGCGTGGACACAGTGATCAAATGTTTTGAGGTTTCACCGGAATTGAAATGAGGGCCTCACTAGTCGAAGACAAGATTGGCCTATAAAAAAAGAAAAACAATTTTTTTGGGGGGGTATCATTGTTCTGCTCAAATCAGTACACACATCAATTTTCACTCACTTTGAGTACAACTGAAGAGCCAGCTGTGTTTTCATTTGGATAATTATGACATTCATCACATATTAAATGTATTAAATAATAGTTTTTATTCCTGTTTTATCGTCTTATGCACACTTCTGACTTTTTCATTCTGATTTGTGCACACTTTTAATGTCCAGCTCTTACCGCTGCACCAGAAAAGGATGGACGTACTTTTTTTTTTTCTAAGATGTCCTTTGCACGCAAAACGCAGCGGCGTAAAACGAGAGCGCGAGGAAGCGTACGCGAGATTGTTCGGCGCAAAGAAGCTGAGCAGGAGGACTCGCGAGCCTACTGAAGCAGTGATTCCCAACCACTAAGCCGTTCCCCAATATCAGTTACGCGTCATTAATCATAAAGTATCTTTGTTGTTCTCCATGCCGCTGACTTAAAACGAAACGTTCACTCACTCCATGGCAGAAGGTAGAAATAAAAAATATATCGAGGTGTGGGGGGATCTTAGGGCAATATAGATTTGTGGTCAATTAAACAGGCCCAACGCGTGGAGGTACTTTTGAGACTGAGTCATCATTTGAGTATACAGTGAGGCCCCGCCTACTGACGGTTTACCCAATCGCTGCGTATAACGGCTAAGGCGCCAAAGATCCATTTTTAGTGGACAATGTGGGAAATGTTAAGAGTATTCAGTGCATTATAAATAGAGATTTGCTGAATGGGTGGTTTACAAAATGTGTTTACAATAGTTATGAACCAGAATGAGCTTTAAGGGGACGGTGTATGATTTGGTGACACCTAGTGGCGAACTAAAAAAATAGGTGTAAAAACCCACAATAAAGTTCAATAACATGCCAAAAAAAAGAGAAAATCTTTGTGCAACGAGTACTTGGAGAAAAAAATCACCAAGGTAGTGTAGTGGTAGCGTTTTTGCAAAGTGTTGTCCCGTACTCCATTGTGTGTGCCTCAATATCGTTGCAATCGCTCAGTTGAGTTGAATTTAAACTGATTTTAATTGAGTATATGTTGTCGTATGAAGATTTTACACAGAATTATTAAATAAATCATACAAAATAAATGTTTGTTTTCATTACTTTGTCTAAAAGGGGGAAGATTTTTTGGGGCATATCGCCTAGCCCTAAACTCATTACAATATAATGAATTATGCATTACGGTATAGTATGAGCATTTCGCTGGAGTGTGTGCGAGGTTAAGTTTTTCCAGCAATGGACAGGGGATCACTGTATACTTTGAGACATTTTTGTTTGCCGGCATGCTGCGAGATGTCCCTCCTGTAAAATATGTGCCTTGACTCAACGGAAATCGGGAAACGCCGCACTAAAGGATGCGCTAAGACAAAAGGGATCGTCTCTCCCGCGACTCTGCAAAGGAGCGACGGCGGGGAGGCCATGTGATACGCGACTCCTATCCGGAATTGCTACGAGCTCGTCAGTCACAAAACGCAACGCCTCCGGGCCGGAGAGAGAGAGAGAGCGGAGAAGACACGCTTGGATTGGCCCTGGGTTAAAAAGAACTCACCACTTTGCCCGGCCTGGCCCATGTGCAAATAAATCCCTCCTGACAAGCAGTCACTAAGCAGTCCTCTAAAAATATGAGCACAGTCAGCCTCTCGTGCGCGATCTTTTTACAGATGAGGGGCTCGAGCAGCGGCACGTCCTCCATGCGCGGGCACAGCGGCGTGCCCAGCGTCTTGGCGGCGTCCGCCTTGCTCTTGGTCAGCACGTTGAGCTTGTCGCTGCTCTTGCTGCTGATGTGGCCCATGCTGTGGTTGCGCTTGTGGTCCTTGTCGTGGTGGCGCTCCTTGCGCTCGTGCAGCGAGAGCGTGGCGAACTTGCTGACGCCCGTGGCGATGGCGCTGTCCACGATGCCGCCGCTGGGCTTGTTTGCGTGATTGGCCGCGGCGGTGGTGGTGGTGCTGGAAGCGGTGGAATGGGGTAGGCTGTTGGAACGCGGCAGCGTACTGGAGACGGAGTTGATGCCGGGAGAGATGGCTCCGCTGGTGCTTCCGTTGGTGGCGTTGGTACTGGAGGGGAGTATGGTGGAGCCCGGCGCCGGGACCGTGGCGTTCATAACGTTGGTGTGAGTCCGTGTCCGCGAAAGGGGCAAGTGCGGGAACAGGATGTCCTCGGTGAGGTCCCACAGGCACAGCTGAGTGTCCTGGCCCACCGAGCCGAAGCGGTACGTGACGCTGACGGGCCGGCTCTCGGTGGAGTTGCGCTTGGAGAGGCGCGACTGCGTGCTGTTGGCGCGGTCCCTCCCCGAGTTGGCCAGCTGCTCCTGGAAGTCCTCGTCGCTCCCGCTGAACTCCAGCGGGTCGCTCTCCTCCACGCTGGTGGTGTAGTGGTCGAAGGCAACCACGCTCACCCACGACTTGTGCCCGTGGCCGCGCGCGATCACCCGGCAGTCCAGGAAGGACCACACGGTGACCAGGTCGTCCTCGCCGCCCGCCACGATGTACTTGCCGTCGGGGCTCCAGCACACGCACAGCAGGCCGCCGAAGTAGCTCTTCATGGTGCCGTGCAGTTCCACGGCGTCGAAGTTGAACACGCGCAGGAAGCCGTCCTGGCTGACGCACGCCAGGAACTTCCCGTCCGGGGAAAAAGAGAACTCGTTGAGGGCCCCCTCGCCCACCGTCCATTTGAGCAGCGGGTTCCGCGTGGATTTGCTCTTGCAGGTGTGCACCGAGTAGTTGTCGCCCTGCTTGAGAACCTGGTAGTGCGGCGCCGCCGTGCCGCACGTGTGCTCCACGTTGTACAGGTACATGTTGCCGCTGGCGTGCGACACCAGGAAGAGGCTCTCGGAGCCGGGAACCCACTTCACGCACGTCACCCTGGACTTGTCTATTAGTCTCTGGTGGGAGGAGGAATAACATAAGGACAGGACATGACCACCACAAAACCGTCTTAAGTTTAGAAGCGGCAATTGAACACCAAAAATGTCCTTCAAATTGGGCTCAATGTCGCTAAAAGAGTGCGTGTACATTTTAGTTGTGGACCACAATGCAGTTTTAGTTTGCCGTTAATATTACATTAATACTTCGGTCATTTTAAATGGGCATTATAATCCAAAAAGACTATGACTTGATTTGTCTTTGTATTCACAAACTGTTGCTCACAAACAACGATGCTGTTCAGAAATCCCGTTCAATTGTCAAGACACACACACAAATATATATAGCATGTAGCATTAGGGCAGCCGCTAGCTAGCAGTGCTCATGTGACCCATATACATTGGCTGCCCATGTGACCCATATACAAGGGCTTGAGCAGAATTACTTTTCAAAGACAGTTTATTAGATATTAATACTCAGCACATTTTATAGTTAAGAAACAGACACGGTAGCAATTCCTACTGATCACTTATTGAAAAGCTAGGCTTTAAAAATTGCTTAAAATGCCCCCGCCCTCATATAATGACTACAATAGTTCCTTTTAACGGTTATACATCAACAGGAAGACAGGATATAATCAATAGTGTTAAAAAAGGCTAATTAAAACTGCAGAGAGGCCTCCTAACCTCCTCATTGAAGAGCTTGCTGGTCTCCTTCTTTATGGGGTCGATGAGCTGCACCTGCCCGGCAGAGAAGCCCACCAGGAGCGACACGCTTTCGGCCGTGGCGGTGAGGTGGTTGAAGTCATGACAGGTGGGCTGTGTTCCCTTGTAGATGCGCTTGTCAATGGGCTTGCTCAAGTCAGCCGCCTGTGGAAAATGGGCGGCACATGACGATGGGAACTAGTGACGATGGCCTACATAAGCGGATCCTTTACAAAAACCTGTACAGGTGACTGTGAAGCTGGATAACTTCTAAATGGTCTATTCCTTACTTCTAGACCATCCACATGGCTCTAAATAGTGGCACATGACGACACCCATGCCGCATAGCAACTACGCTAAAATGTAACCATCAGCTGTCATTTAGTTGAACATTCGTCTCCCCTCCCATCAAATCCATGCAATTAGTTTGGAATTCATTTTCTTAGGTCATGACTTAAAATGTGTTATTATTGACAAGGATTGATTGATGGTACCTGTTTTAAAAAAAGGAAAAAAGTGCCTACTCTTTGCAACTCATTTGGCAGCAATTTGAGAAGCATATAGAGCAGAAGAAGCACCAAACTTTGAAACCATGTGCAAAACAACTGCAAAGTTGCATTGCGTCATGAAGCTTCATTTGGCCATCACTAAGCACCTGTTCAGAAGACTACGGAGTTTTTTGGTAATGTGAGCGAAAGAAAGACATTATTGCAATTTGTATTGGTGTCAAACGTAAAAAAACGGGTCATTAGTATATTTTGTGAGGGTTAAGAGACAAGTTGTGGGATTTTGTCCTCAGGAAACTCGCTCGGCTACAAGCTAAGTGGCTAACACCGTCGATAAGTGGACACCTGTCAGAATTTGGGGCGTCGACAGGTGGTGCAGAGCAGACAAGCACAAACTCCTCGCAGCTACTCTTAAATGCACAAAAGCTGGCGAATAACACCATTTATTAAAGCCGACTAAAAGTGCCGATTCGAGGAGAGAATTTCGACCTCTGGCCTCGAAGGAGCTCGTAAAGTCAGTCGCAATGCTAACTAGTTAGCTGGAAGCTAACTAGCCTGCTAGCATCGAGTACAAGTCACACAGCCGACAGAGATGAGCTTAACAGGCCGGAGGGAAGACGACGGCTTCGGGTCAAGTCAAGCGACACCACCGGGGAGTGTGCGTGTCACGGAACGGTACCTTTCGGACGCCTTTGTAGATGTAGAAGTAGAGCTCACGGCCCACATTGAAACAGATCCTGTCGCCGTTGCCCGACTGGTCGTTGACGTTGACGAAAGAAACCTTGACCGGATTGGAGCCCTGCGAGTTAAAAGGCACTCTGTTGGGACGGCTGTATTCGGAGTGTGTGAGGAGTTTGTAGACGCCTTCCCGGGTGGTGAACTGAGTTTTGATTTCGTTCATCTCCTTCCCTCCTCCCTCCGCCGCCATCTTTGAAATTAACATTCATCCCTTTCCTCCAAGCCGGATCTTACGCAATTGGGAGGGCGGGTGACTGACAGGGGCGCTGTTGGGGTGCCAGATTTTGATGTTGTTATATATTTACTTTAATTAACGCTTTTTGTACATTTGGACGAGTGTACATTTTGGAGAAGTCCAATGAAATGTAATGACTGTATTTTACTTTTTCTTCCGGTGTTGAATAAGGTGCTGATTTGACGACTGGATTCCTTTAAAAATATGTTTAAAAAAATCTTACTCTAATGTTACTTTGCTTTTCGGATTAATTGAAATCACCTTACGTGCAATTAACTGAATAACCTTGGCTGCGGAGCGCAGTTAGAGGTGTGGCTCCACATGTGGGCGGTGTCAAACTGTTGGTAGGCGGAGTCAAACGTTTAGTCCCGTCCACCGGAAGTGGTGCAAAAGGCCATTTGACGTCAATTCTAAATTGAATGGAGGGTCCTTGTGTATAAAATCAATAAATATTTAGTCACTATCAAGGTTAAAGAAATATCTTTTGAATGATTATATTTAGTAGTTTCTTGTTATTTTGTATATTTGGATAGTATATTCTTTAAGATATCCTACGAATGTTTGTGTGTTGTTCGGAGTTGTTGTTTTATACATTTTGTACTTTGCATTAAAATTACTGCTATTAAAAAAATACAGTATGAAATCAGACTAGTGCCAAAAATGAATAAAAAATATAATAGTATTAGTATATTTACACACATAATCGTTTGAATTTTAAGTTCAAAATCACAATTTTGCGGATATCATGCCAATCATAAATATTAACATTTATTCTGATCTTATTTAATAGTAGTTTGAGGAAAATTACGAATATCCGTGGTGATACTCGACTTGAAAGTCTTGGGAAGTGAAGAACAAATTAAATCACCTGTTGTAAAACACAAATGCACCGTTTTACTGAAATTGATGATGTCTTCTTTTACGACACTCCAGAAATGGCGGCAATTAATGTTATATTCAACCGATCTTATTTAAGATTA
This sequence comes from Hippichthys cyanospilos, assembly GCF_059441005.1. Lineage (NCBI taxonomy): Eukaryota > Metazoa > Chordata > Actinopteri > Syngnathiformes > Syngnathidae > Hippichthys > Hippichthys cyanospilos. The sequence goes on from NC_142382.1 coordinate 5,096,155, forward strand.
ATTTAAGAAATGTGACGGTGATCAGTGGTGATAACGGTCTTGAACGCCTTTGTGGGGAAGAAAAAAACCCGAAATCACCTGTTGCGAAACGCAATTGCACCAGTTTGCTGAAACTGTTGACGTCCTCTTTTACGACACCCTAGAAATTACGGCAATTGTGATGTTATGGTTTTTAATTGGTCTCGCGCGTTCTTATCCGTCACAGCGTCAGCATGGTTTACAGGCGAAGACGACCACGTTTAATTCGAGGTAACAACTTTACGACACCCTCAATTTAGATGATTCCTAAATTAATATTTCAAAACGGGCACTTTTACGTCAATTTGGCGTTTTTTAAGTTTGATTGTGCCTCTCTGCGATTAGATCCCAATGACAGTGGCCAAACAAGCAACGTGGAGCAACTCGCCTTCAAATACAAGGTAAAGCAACCCATTGATTTACCATCAATTTAAATGCTTTAAAATGTACTCTTTATTTAAAATATAATACTGATGTATGTTTTAGGAGATGTGTAATCTCGGATCCAGCACTGATTCTGACTCAGAAATAAGTCCAAGATGGTCAGACACCAGCACTATGGTACTGATAAAACAAATCTAAAAACCATCACATGAGGAAATATTATTTTCGCTGTTCTGTATTGAATATAGTGAGTATTGTATTTTGGGTTACAAGTTGAATTTACTCATTGACTATGCTTGAAACTTCTCTTGCATCAATTTTTCAACATTGACGTGCATGAATCCATATTAAAAGTGGTAAAAAATGTGTGGCAGGAATGTGTGAGCAGCGCTCCAGAAAGCGGCAGTTTAAGACGGACTTTGCCACTTGTGCACGCATCTGCGGGACGCCAGGGATGTTACTCTTTGGTATGGATGGCAAAGCAAAATGGCAGACTTACTTTTTTTGAGTTTTTGAGACTTATCTGTTGGTCTCCTCGCGATAAACAGGCCTATGGAACAGGAAACTTTGGTCCCTAACAGAGTATTTTGTTGATTGTAGTTTTTGGACCCGTATGATGGGAGCTCGGAGGATTCTGACGAGACCAACATGGATCCAAGTACCACAAGTGGGAGAACCAGGCATCCAGGAAAAGGAGGACGAGGTTGCTTCTCACGTCGGACCAGACATTTAATTCTTCATCATCCACCTTCCGCTGGTTTGAGACCACCAGTGAAACCAGCAGGAATGACTAATGAGCAGGAACATCATCTTCTGGACGCGCACATGAAGTGTGTGGACGATTCTGAAGTTTGGCTGAGTGGCAGACAAGCGGCCGGCCCGTGTAATCTCCACGTGGTGGTCAAGAGGAAGATGTCTGTGGCTGAAGCTGACTGGCTGGAGCAACGAAAGAGGCCGTGTGTGGTTCGCATGGAGGAGGAAGAAGGAGGCGAATCTGTATCAGAAACATGCTAAATTCCGGTCGTGTGACTTTGATTTGCACTTTGTTTACTGCACTATTTATCGCTTTTTCAAACATGTTTTTGTCACAAGTTGCAAAAAAAATATTTTGTTGAGTTCACAGTAAACCATTATTTATATGCCACAAATCCAGAAATTGTTGCAAATACGAGGATAAAATAAAAAGGAAACTTTAGATTGATTACCAACCGCGTATGCAGGCATTCAACGTAATTGAGGTCTTCCAATAAAAAAAGCTTTGTAATTATCCATATTTGCCACAAGAAAAAGACAAAGTACATTCATGGCAAAAAAAAATGCATCAAATTGCTTTGGTTTAAGAACACACTCCCAAAAATTAACCAATTTTCATTACAATTTTGATTACGTATGATATTTGTCTTGTCAAATTTTGTTAAAATTGACCCAAACAATGAATCGCTCCTTACATTTTGCAATGTGTGGTGGGGCTTCAACACAAAATTGCACAACTCATTTTAGTCCAGCAAGCTTTATTCAATGTAAAACACAACCTACCTTTACTTTCATATAAAACCTGATCTTCCTGCCAACGGCCTCTTTCCACACACAATTCCAACTGACAACTTCCTCAAAACTTTCTCACAGACTTACAAAAAAAGCATATATGTACTACTTCTACTACTGGACCACAAATGAGTTGGAGCAAACTAAATTGTTGATTAACAGCGGCGCATAAAAGTGATAGTATGGGTTAGATTATGAAAGTTTCTGACATGGATTTTACTACTCCGTGCAAAGGACAGCCACGCCGCGCTCGTAGAAGCTGTGGGGATCCTCCTTGGTGGCGATGTCAAAGTCCACAGTGAAGATGAGGTCGGACCTAGTGAAGTTCAGGTACACGGGCAGAGTTACCTGTAGGGGGGAAAAAAAGACACGGGTAAGCGGATTTGGGGGGGGGGGGGGGGCTGTTAAGGACGTGCTTCCTACCATGTGCCTCTTCTCGCCATCGCCTTGCTTGATCCAGCGAAGCTGCGTAAGCGGCAGCTCGGTGGAGATGGATGTGGACAGGGACAGCTTGTTGTTGCTGCATGTCGCCCCCTGCAGTTTCAGTCCTGCAGTGCACAATTTGTGTCAGTGTTTGGGAAAGCTGCTAACACATGCACGTAGTTCACGCGTGTCCAACTCATTTTTATCGTGGGCCATTGTTGTTTTAGTTTCTGTCAGAGGTAAATTTTAAGTGTGTTTGTCACACGCCTAATTTTGAAATCAGAGGCCGGCAAAAACTGTTCAAAAGAGATTGTGACTAAGAAAATTCTTGTTTTATTTTTAGCTCTTAATTTTTTAAAAGTTGCAAGTTTGGAATTTTAGCCACAAACTTGAATTCAAATCAGCATTTAGCAGGCCAAATAAAATAATCTGTGACATAGACCATCCTAATAGCTCCACTGGTTCTGAATAGGGTTGAGATCAGTGGATTTGGCTCTCTAATTCCATATAAGGAAAATCTTCAATAGTAAAATAAAAAAATTAAAAAAGACATTCGAATGAAGTCATGCGAAGAGAAATGAGTACTTTAAAAAAGGGAAATGCCTTTCTCTTCTACTTTCCCAACAACCCAAAAGAAATGTTTTTATTCTAGCGAAAAAAAATAGTATTATATAATATTGAATGACAGTTTTTGCCACATTTTTTCAGGCATTGGCATTGTTATAATTGTAAATCTTTGCAGAAGATAAAGAATACATGCATTTTGTATTATTTTTTAATATTTGGCATGGCAACAATGTGCCCTGAGAAAAGTTATACACGCCCAAGGAGACTGTAAGAAATTTCCCAAATTAAGATCGAAGCAAAGTTTGCTGGGTAAAAATTAGACACTTTTAGTAGCTGCTGAGTGCTCGGTCAGACCTTTGATGCCGAAGCTACACGCATCCAGAGTGGCGCCCTGAGCGTTGGTGACGTTAACCTCCAGGCAAAGCTCCTCCAGAGACCAGCTGTTGGCTTGGGCCACATACTGGCGCGTAGCGGTGATGTACGCCTCAGGTACAAACAGGCTACCCAGGCACACGTGGATGTTCTGGAAAAGCGACAGGAATAAAAAAAATGATTTGGGCATTCTTTTGTGCCGTGGGTAAAAAAAAATTACAATACGCTTGTTGGAGGGCACAATAAGTCAATGATTTACCTTCAGTTCTTTAGCGCCCCCGCTAGCAGCTCCCTGTGAGATCTGCTGCAGCTGTTTGATGCGTTCGCTGAAGTCCGCCACCCACTGGATGACGGTCATGGAGATGGGCACGGTGTAGCGACACCAGCTGCGAGGGAGGATGCCTAAAATGCACCAGCCAAATGGAAACAAATCAAGATCAAGAATTTTAGTGCATTTTATTATGCTTTTGTCAAGTGTTTGCCTTTTTAAGCAATGCTGATTTATCCTCACGTTTAAACGTTTTTTTGTATGTATCCTGAAATAATGAATAAAGGCTGAAGTATTTTACCATAACCCTTGGTTAATACAAACACACACAACCTGCTGACTATATTGATATATTATCTATAAAAATAGTATAACTAAACCTCTATCCTTTTATCACATTAACAAAAAAAAAGCAACACAAATCAACGTTCAACAACAGCGTTTATATGGGTTACAGCTTAGTCTAAAACTGAAAAAAAGTGCATCAAAGTGCCAGTAATTTTTATTTATTATGAAAATTCTTATTTTATTGCGATTACACTTGACATGACCAACCCCCTCCCCCCACTGCCATATCGGAATGTGCCTTGTACCTTTGACTAGGTCACTAATAAGTGTGCGTAGGTAGTTGGTCTGCTTCTTTTTGCCCTGGCACACTTGCACCACATCCGACAGATCCTGACGGACCTCCTGTAGCATCTTGCCGCCCATCTTCACCTCGCGCTCAAAGAAGCGGAACAACGGGTCCTACAATCAAAGCACACGGCAGCAAGTTACAGAAACAGCTTCCAGACTTGTTGGTTCAGTCATTTTACCTTGTTGCCTCACGAGTGACTAACTGAAAGGTAGAGCAGCTTTCTCCTCTCCTGTGTGTGTGTGTGTGTGTGTCTGGTTACCTTGATGTTCTCCACCGTGCGTTTGAGAGGATTGACAGTTTGAGGCATGAGCTGCAGCCAGTTGCCGGCGGTGGTGTGCAGCGTCCTCATCCAGGCGGGCTGGGCGTCGGCGGTGGACGACGTGCGCTCCTTCTTCTCGGTCTCGTAGGCGAGGTCATCCTCATCCTCCAACATCTGCATTTTCAGCATCTTACCCATCATGTCAGTGCCTGTGCAGCCCGGCAAGGAAAGGAGGAGGGGGGGGGGGGGGGGTAATCGTGAGTGGAGAAGGTAGGAAGACAGAACCATGGTGGGAGGAGAAATTAACAAGTGGAAGACAAAGCTCATCTCCACGATGGCTCATGGGTTGCATACTTGCAAAAACAAACAAATTAGGACAACATGACAAGGCTTCAGGCAACGTATCGATCACATAGAACATTGAAAAATAGTTGTTGTGTGTGTTTTTTTTTTTTAATATAGCAGCTGACCCCGTATTCTCAAATAGTGATCATCTATGTGATTCTGAACGCACTAATCTGCCTCATCACCAGTCATGCACACATGCGCCTTACAAAGCCTGCACAGTGCAGGAAAGCGGCTAAATACATAATGTTTTGCACTATCACCCTCAGAATTCCCTTTCTAGTTTAAGGCTTTGTAATAATGAGAGTTCTGGCTTTTGAGATGACTAAAAACATAAATGTTTAGGTATTAGATAATGGTATTTGTCAGGCATTGTTTCGCAAATCAACCAAGAAAATATAACACAATTGGAGCAAAAAAATCATTTGGTTGTGATTTGTTCGTTTTTCCAAATTTAAAAAAAAAAAGTTTTAACTGACTTCTAAAAGTTTAACTTATAAAATGGCGTCAAGTGAAAATGTGTATTTAGAACACCTGTTATTTAAACTGTTCATAGGCTGCTAAATGAGAATATACTGTATAATGTGTCATGTATTAGCAAAAAAAAAAAAAAAAAAAGGATGGGGGGGATGGAGGAGTGGATGGACGATGTAGTAGTGAGGGTAGGACAGTCAGTAAATTCCCCAAAATTATTATTAGGTACACCAGTTATTAATTTGCTATAACACATCACGAATATGTCTGCAGATTATGATTGTCTATTTCCCCTCAAATTCAAATAAAGCTTTTCCATGTTTAATTTCAAACCTGCAGCAAATGCCTGATGCTATCATGCTACACTATCCAGCACCTCATTGAATTTATGCCCCAAAAATTGAAAGCACCATAAAAGGCAAAGTGGGGTTCAATTTAGTGCTGGATGGGTGTACCCAATAAGGTAGCGAGTGAGTTTATAGAGAGGGCAGGTGAGGGAATGGGGTGTGGTCTCAGCAAAGCGACATGTTGGCTGTGAAATAACAGCTGCTGGAGGGTGAGGATACACACTCCTTTTACCTTGTAAACGTGATTAGATGGGGAGACAAACTGCACAACAACATTATACGAGGAGAGCTGCTTGACAACTAAAATATGACGGTCAATGAAAGATGAAGAGTCTGCTAAGTGTATCATCTCCTGCTTGGAGCAAAAAAAAACGCTGTCAGTGAAACATGAGAACACTGGAATAGAGAAGAAAGAGTTAATCAACTGTTGTGTTATGAATGAAGGATATGTTGGGAGTTTCCAGCTCGTGTGACAGAATAGACATTTCATAATGTTTTTAAGCAATAGGTATTAAGAGCATCTCTACTTGCTCTACATCGTTTTTAAGGCTATGGCGTAAACTGGAAATGTCTTTCGATCATGTGATTAAAGAGGACTGCTGGAGGCGTACCTTGAGTGGTGAGCAAGACTTTTTCTGCGTTGCTCGGCAACCCCAGCCAAGATGGAGTCTGCGTGTCGGGGAGCATCTCCACCCAGTGCATGAACTCCTCGCGCCTGGAGAAAAATAAAGATAACTCAAAGGCGGACCATTAACTGCCTGAGAGATTCTGAAATGTGGGAGCGGCTACTGACCGAATGCCGTCGGGCATTTTGATGTCTTTGTTCCCGTCCACTTTGAGTGCCAGTTTAAATTCGCTGTCAAAGCTTCCCTTGGTGAATATGCGATCCAGGAAAGTGATAAGAAGACGCTGGTCAAATTCGTTGTCGATGCGGCCGCCATAGATGGATTGAGCCATTAGGGTCTTAAGTGCCGCCCAGGGAATCTTGTCCGGGGCGATGTTCTGACGGCCCTGCGGTGGTAACGATGACATTTTAAAAATGTGGTGGGAAACCTAGGCTCCATGAGCTAGACAGTATGTGGCCCGTGAGATGGGTTTTATTCCGTCCTTTGGTGCCATCTTGTGGCCAGTGAACTCAATTGAAATGAGATATATCACGAACCATTTACAGCAGTTGTACAAAAATAACTCTGGAGTCATTATTGAATTAGACATGAATTCATAAAATTACATTGTATTGTTACAATATATATAATGGGTTTCTTGATAGGCTTATTCTGCAGATCAGTCATTCAAAACAAAGCAGCAAGGAATTGACCTTGACTTTGCACACATTTTAGTCTTTTTTTTTTTTTACAAATCATAAAATACATGGTGCAATATAAATTAAACAAATGTCACAAACACATGAGAAAAATGTGTTTATAACTTCATTAATTGCACCACACAATAAGTGAAATATGGTAAATTGGCAGATTGCTGGCAAACAGAATTCATGCTCCAAATGAGATTCAATATTTTTTGTCAGGTTTCAAAGTAATAACTCAGAGGATAACCTAGATTTTACAAACATATCCTAAAAATGTTTAACCCCCTTTTTTTCACTAAAATTTAAAAGGAAGGCTCTAACAGAAAAACTGTTTCCATCTTCTGTTTCATACACGTGGTATGCGTTTGCACAAACCTTAGCTGTGTCATCAAGCCAGGTGTCGACAGTATCGCAGGCCGAGCGCAGGTCAGACTCTCCAAACTCGTACTTTTTAGACCATCCCAACGGCGCGTAGCGCAGACGCTCCTGGATGACGGCGTGGAACCAAGCCAGCAAGAAGTATAGACGGGCACGCTCATTGGGAGCCTGTATAAACACAGGGTGAAAAAATTCATAAATGAAGAGAAAAAATAAATCCTAAGGCCAGGAAAATGTAGTGGTTGTGCGTTTAATAAGCAAAGTCTGAATGTGGTTGCTTTGTACCTTGCACATGCGAGAAACAGGGATGCTGCTGAAGGTGCGCAACATGTTGGCCTTTACGCCAGGAGGCGGCTCGAACACAAAGATACGACCAGCACGAAGCAGATTGACGGGGACCTGAGGGGAAGAAAGATCATTTCGTGAACTTAAAGTTGGAGACCAATTGGTAGCCTTTTTCTATTGAGTGACAGCTTTTTACACCATGAGACGATGTAGGTTTTCCTTTATATTTAAAAAAAATAAAAACCAAAATTGTACGCCAAAATTTGTACGTATGGCTGTATGACTGTGTGATACCTTAGGATTGATTTCCATGGTCAAGAAGAGCCTAAAGCTAGCGTGAGGCTGCATGGAATGGAGCTTCTTCTCCAGCTGCATCAGCCAACCAGGAGCCAGATGGACGTTCTCCAACATCACCCACCTGCCCGACTTGACGGCAGTGTTGATGTCTCTGTCAGCTTTGTTGAAGCCCTCAGCCGAACCTGTGGATGATGGAAGGATTCGTTAAGTCTTTAGCAGAGACACAATGAAAATGTACTTGGATACAAACAGCTACTTTTAAGTGTACCTGTCCACCCATCACGTGCGATATTTACCAAATATTTTATCTGCTTAACTTCATCCAACAAATTACACAAGGTGAAGATCCATAGCTCCTTTCAAGTTACAACAATTGTGCGTTGTTCTTACCGATGGAGATGGAAGTGATTTGTTTGTTCTGCTCGGCAGCCAAATCCCGAACCAGGCCGCTGGCGTCGTAACCCGGGACAGAACACATGAGCACCGGTGTACTGGGCTTCACCTGCACGCACGAGGCGAGAAGAACTTCAGCGATACCACCTATTACTCACAAATCATCTTGGAAAATATTTATACCTCACTATCCACGATGTTAGCCAGATCAATAGGCTGCTCAATGATGCTCATGAAGGCCTCTCCTAGCACCTTTGCCACAAAGATGTGCGACATGGCCATCAGGCGGTCTGGACGGAACGTTTGGATCAACAGCAGCTGGTGCACCGCTTGACCGATGGGAGCTGAGGAGGAGAAGCAGATGAGAGAGTGCAGAACCGCTCATGTGGACGATGGCTTGAGTTGAAATATTTACTGGACTGCTTCTCCTCAGACCACAGGTAAGGAACGGCTAGCTCGGGAGTGTTACTCTCCAGCCACATGAAGATTTGCTGAGGAGACAAAACACAACATAGTTGAGCTCAGCAAAACAAAATAATTTACATGATAGACACCACAGCAAAAGAGTTTGAGATTCCTCACCTCATCAGACTGAATTTTGGTCACCAAGTCCTTGAACGCAGGGAGGCGACCAAGGCGGACCATGGCCTCACTTTGCTCTGTGGTAAGACCCTTCACCTTGGGCAGGGATGTGCCAGTAAGCACAATCTCCTTACCACGGAGGAAATGCTGGAACTCTGCATCGTAAGAAGGCTCACTAAAAAGAAGATAGAATTGGATCAGTTATATACTTACTGACTTACAGGTTAAATTATTTCTGGTATTTCAAATGAATATTTTCCATTCAAATAAATTAAAATTTGATTCATTCTAGCCCTCCAAGAAACCTTTCTTTGCATTTGCAATAGATAACGTAGTATAATAATAAAAAAGAACATGAAGGAAAAAAAAAAATTCGAATCCAGAATTACTGCAAATTTGGACATGCCGAAAGTCAACATCAACTGTATGCCTTCAAAGTGAGCTGTGTCTAGTGAGTGACGATGGGTTACATGGCCGGTTTGTCTTTGTATTTTGACTGCTGTCGCTTTCAATCAAAGTCTGAAAGTCAGTGACTGTCAAGTTTCCACTTGATCTGAGTGGTTTATCTGAAGCTAACAGGGAATTAATAAATAAATCAATAAAACATTTGGCTGGCAACACAAACCGAATAAATAAAAAAATACATAAATTAAAAAAAGGTGAAAAAAAAGTCACTACTGACCTGGTCATTCCCTTGAGGCTGATCTTAGCCAGCAGCATGGCAAATGTGATGTGATCGAGGTGGAGCATTCCTCTGGCAACCCTGTTGAATGCCACCTATACACAGAAAAGCCCATGTAAAACGTTTTTTTTCCTTTCTTTTATTATTTTTGGGGGCGGGGAGTTCAACGTTAAATTTCTCCATGTTATACCTGGAAGAGGTCCTTTGTGATGACAGCCAACCTTTGCGAGTGGTCACTGATGCCCTTGAGGTTAGTATTCTCATACAACACAGTGTGGTATGTGTCCAGGAAAAAGTGAAGGGAATATTGGTACAGGAAGTGCATCTGGGAAATAAACACACACAGAAATATGTAATTTTTTTTCATAATAATCAAAAACAAAAAAAATTAACCGTCAAACCACCCATGCCGACTTGAGAATTTGAAAAACTGAAAAATGGTCTCTATCGGTATCTAAGAGCTTGAGTCTATGCTCAGACCTGGTTGAGCGCCTCCATTGTGAAGTAGATGCTGCTGCAAGCGGACGACAGGGACAGGTACTGTTGCGACACCGCTTCCACCTCAGCCATTATGATGTCTGTTTCCTCCACCTTCCTGGTCACCTCTGCAGCTTCCTTCTTCAGGTTCTCCAGCGTAGTGATGATGGTGTCGTCATCCAGGATTCGTCCCTTTACCTCATTGAGGGCTTGTAGAAGTGATTTCTCCAGCTGTCGCAAACGCAGCTGAAACTCGCCTAAATAGCCAAGACGGACATTTCAGCACCCCTGCTTGCTTATCAATGTCATTGTCATGGTTGTGTCTCTCACCCTGCAGTTTGAGGAGGTCTGAGCGTTTCTCATCCACGTCGGGCCTCTCTGCTTTCAGAACCTCGTTGAGACACTGGCTCTGCAAGCTGCTGCGGGTAACGGTGAAGTTGACGAATGTCACACGAGAACACAAGTCTGGTGGGAACTCAACCTGTGTTTGGATAAGACAGCAGTCAGAGTGAGAGAGTTGAACAAAGTGAATTGCTTACTGGCACCCAAATAGCAGGATGTAAATCATAAGGATTGGCAATAATGACAAATACATATTATTAACCAATTTTAAGAGGAAAAAGAAAGATGCGACAAACTAACAAGTATTACCGGAACCTGTGCACTGCAAATACTCAGTGAGCAGGATTAAAGAACAAGGTTGTTTGTGACTGTAATTTGGTTACCTCTGGGATACTAAACATCAATATTTAATAGTTTTTAAGCCTCCTTACTGTGGGATCTCTTGTGGAGAGGAAGATGACAAATGAAGGTGACAGATCAATATCCTGGTCTCCCAAAGTGATGAGGACACGGCCTCCGGTTCGCCGGACTTCTCTGTTCAACACTGGGTTCAAGATGGGGTCGTAACTCTCCACGTCCTTAAAAAGAAAGAAATTAATAAATACATAAACAAATAAAACACACACACACACATCCAATATCACCAGTTATCACTCTACCCTTTAATTATATATATATATATATATATATATATATATATATATATATATATATTCACACGTCACTCAGGGGGAACTAAATCCAGCCTGTTTGCAAAATCATATACGTGAACCACAACTCCCTCTAAGGTAATACCTGAACAAGTAGTGGGTTTCCGAAACGCAGGGCGCTCTCCAGGTTCTTTCTGAAGGCGTCATCCAAGAAGCTAGTGCGGGTGATCTTACGGTCTTTGTACTCGTTCATAATGAACTCTGTGGCTTGGCCAGATGGGTCAATTATCAACGGATACCTTGAGGAAGACATATTAATTAAAAGCCTTTGAGCTTAAGAGACACACTTCATTTTCATTTCTTTATTTTTTTTTAAATAAACAGATAGATACTTTGACCATTCCTGTGATAAATTGTGAGGTGGCGAGGGTGACGTATACTGACCTGTTAAATCGTTTTAGCATGATGGCATTTTCTGTACAGAGGTCGTCCGCTGGGAGTGAGTTGGCCTGCCAGCGGAGTCTCTCATCCGCGTTCGAGAGGTACTCCGTCCTGGCAATGTCAGTACGGAACTGGGAAATAAATGAAACGTGGATTCAATATTATTAAGCAAGGGTGCACAATGTTACTCATATTATTTAGTGATTTGGGAATTTCAGGTGAAAATTTGAGATGAATATAAAACAAATTGACTCTAAATACAGAAGTTTTGAATGTTAGCGCCATACCTGTATGTTGGCTTGCTGCAGGTGATGAGACCAAGTTGTAAAAAGATTCTGTCTCATTTGCTGCTCAAAGTATCCAGCGTACGTGATGAAGGCCGCAGAGAGCAAACAATCTCCAGCAATGGTAGACATTTGGTTCTTGAACGTCTCACTGGTCTTCTCCCAGCGCTCTCTCTCGGCTGACAGACTCTTCAGGAGGGCTGTGCTGCGGTTCACCTACAGGTATGTTTGCGTAAAAGAAAAAAAAAAAAATGTAAGGCAGTGACGGACAAGGACGGTGATACAATTTTCGAAGGTTGGTAACCTTGGCCTCCACTGCAGCCAGGTCAGCCTTGATGGCCTGGGCTTCGGAAATGAGGACGGCATATTCCTCCTTGTAGCGAGCGATGCTCGATTCCAGGTCCCTGATCATTTGCTCCACCTCTTCCGCCTTCGTCTTGTTGTCCGTGGCGTCATCCTCAAGCTTCTGAAGCTCATTACGGAGCGGCTCCACACGTTTCAGCATGTCGGCATAGTTGAGCTAAAGAAAAGACGGCAGTCATAAGTCATCAGTTAGGATATATGTATTTTTAATCTGGCCTCATTTTTATATTTGTATGTTCAGATACCTGAGCAATCGCCCATTTCACCATAGGTCCGCAAGCCAGTGAGGCCCTGTTGACTTGGTCATAATTGTAGCTCGGGTTGGACATGTAATTCTTCTTCATCTTTTCACGGATGGAGTCACTAGAAGAAAACCAGCTGGGTTTAGACTAAAATACCATAAATTGGCAAAAAAGTCCAGTGTTCTCACAAATAGGGCCCAGCAGTGTATTTTTATTCAAGAGAGAACCTTATTGAAATCTTTGGCTGACATGATGTCAGTTGATTGAGAACAATTGTGTGTGTTATTGCAACACATAAGCAACTTCTATTAAAAATGCAATAAATATGAGGACAGACCTAATAGTTTGTTGGCATAAGTTCCAAGTTTGCCAGTTTTGCTTCACAAATTGCTATGAGATAGGGAATGCTAAGACGTCAAGTGAAGCATGGAAAAGGGAGCAGAGGCAATAATTTGAGGATCAATGTCAATCAGGAATTAAAGGGAAAATCTAGCATGAATTAATGGAATATTTTTATCAGCAGCTAAATACCAAAGTAATCAACGTTTTTCATTCATGATATCTTTTTCATAAAAAGTGTCACTTGATTGGCGTTCTGATTCATTGATTTGGACGTCCATCTAACAGAGATCGGACAGAAGCGGGGACACCGGTCTGTACCTCAATTCCTCAGAGGAAAAGTTGACTATGCTGCTGATGAAATTGTCTCTGATAATAACTTGTCTGATTTTTTTCCAGTCACTGGTCTCCTCGCCAAGCAAAAGGCAGATGGACTCCAGGGCCAGTTTGACTGCGGCTGGGGGATTGGTCATAGCCCGCACTTCTACTAGATGCTGTCGTTTAATTGAGCTCACCGCTAGTTAAGTGAGAGGTGTTTTTGAAAGAGGTGGTGCAAAAGCACCATTTGGGGTAAGTGTTGGGGTTAGGGTATGAAAAAAGGGACAAGAAAAAAAGGGGAGAGAAAGAACACACTCTTTAGTGATTTACAGAATAACTCATTTCACCTGATCTCATCAGCAGAGAAGTTAACAATCGTGGGAATGAAGTTCTCCTTCATGATGATGGAGCGGATCTGCTTCCAGTCGGTGGTGCTCTCTCCCAAAAGCAAGCAGATGGATTCCAGCGCCAGCTTGACAGCAGCGGGTGGGTTGGCCATAGAACGCACCTCCACCAAGTGCTGCTTCTTAATGGACTTAACGGCTAGCAACATCACATGAACAGTGAGTAGGGATCGTTTCAAAAGATAATCGTCATGGAGTAAGGATCACAATGCAAGGGATTCCCAAACACATTAATGTGGTGTGAGAAATATCATCACTGTGAGAAATTAGAAGCAATGACGAAGTGAAGCACACATACCGTTCTGAGCCTCGATGACAGCTGGCTCCACCTGGTCCAAGTCCTGTTTGACGCTCAGTTGCTTGTCCTTGATCACTTCCTGCTGCTTGTACACAGCTTCCTGGATCTCCTGGCTCATTACCTAAAAGCAGAGTTTACATTCTCAATCATTGTTACTTTTAATTCCAGTCATATAAAAAGAAACAAAATGTTCAAATTTCACCTTTTTCTTCTCAGCCTCCTGCTGGTCTTTAATCATTTTCTTCAGCTTGTCATTGGCAGCGTCATTCTTTGCCTCCAGCTCCTGGCTCTTGATTCGAAGGTCACGACGAAGCTCCTCCACCTTTAAATAAACACAGAAAATTATAAGTGGGTAGCCAGAAAGGAAGCAAGAATCAAACAGTCAAATGTGACAAAATTCATACCTGATCGACTGTTTCCTTGATCTTGCGAAGACCGACGTTGAGGTGCATCTGCTGCTCCTCCAGCTCGCTGCGTTTCTCGTTGAACAAGTTTGCATACTGGTTGATGAAGTCCAAGTAGTGGCGAGGAGTGATGGCCATGGTGTGACCGCCTCGTTTAGCCAGACGGTTATTAGCCTGTGACAAGCGTCGACTTCTATTTATACTTGGTAACACAAGCTTTATCATCTTTTTCAGTGGGGGTAATTAAAATTACTAGCCATCAACAAGTCACACTCCTTTAAACATATCTGTACTGATGTAATATTGTCTATTCTGGGATGCACGTATAGCTGTTGTTGAGCATTCTATTGAATTTTGACTCCTTCGATAAATTTATGTTTACCTGATGAAGTGTCTGATGTACAAATACGCAGCCATTGACAATAGCCTCTCTGTGTGACGGCGGCTGGGGGAGTTTGTCATACACGATGGGCATGTAGTCCGGGACCTTGTAGTTGGGTTTCTCCAAGTCCATCTTGCTGGTGAACTCCTTGCCCACCTGGTAAAGAGCCTCAGTGGACCAGTCTCCGAACCAGTTCAGCACACACCTTGGGAAAAGATCTCATTAAACAACAAGTGTGTCTCCTGGTCTAGTTCTGATCATTCCGAATGAGTTTACCTGTTGAAGAGGGCTGGAGATGTGGCAGCCCTGTCCTTCAGGCCCTCCGATGAGGGGTTCATGGTGAAAACAACATGGAGATTCCTTATAACCTGGCTGGTAAACCACTTGTACAGCTCCTCGTGGGTGTCGAGCATCAGCCCCTCCTTCTGAGCACCCTCCTTACACTGAGTCATCAGGGTGGCATACTCATCCCCCTCAAACAAACCAGGAACCTGTGGATTTCATCACGTTAGGGGACTCTTAAATGGAACTCTGAAAAGACAGCAACTGATGAGAAATGTTACCTCTCCGTTGGCCAGCAGGGTGTTCATTCTCTCAAGGAAGCCAGAATCTAGCACATTGGACTCATCCATGATAAAAGCGATCTTTTCATTCTTGCAACCGGAGCGACGCAGCACAGTACGTAGATCTTCGTCAAAGTCCTCACCAGTGTATTTCCTGTGTACCTGAAAACCACAAAGATAATTGATCTCAAGACTATTATACCAGTGCAGCTACTGGATAACTTAAAAATTGTGGAGGACAAACCTTGATTTGGTAAACACTGAGTCCATTCATCCAGGCAACAAAGCGAGATAGAGTTGTCTTGCCTGCTCCACTGACACCAATTAACAGGAGATGCCCCTGCGGCTGGCGGAAGATTCTAGAAGAGGACATTTACTTTTCAGATTCCTTCTTTTAATAAATGTGCACAAAAAAAAACAATCTACTTTGTTTCTTTGTGGTGTGGGAGGAGTGCTTGCTCACCGATCAATTCTCAGAACATGGTCCAACACCTCATTGAACAGAACAAGTGGGACGTCCAGCTCCTCTTCATAGAAGACCTTAAGACGGGCCTTCACATAATCTCTCAGCTCTTCCTGCTCCACTGGGATATAGTCCTGCGTTCAAAGAACAGCAAGAGATATTTATAGGCATTTTGGTCATTGTGTTGTGTTTAATTCTGAGTGTAAATTCTACTTGTTTACCTTTGAGAGCCAGTTACTGTAGAGGATGGGTCTGTTGAGAGCCTTCTCCTTGTCAATGTTAGGGAAGTGCTTGAGTGCGACCACATCAATATTTTCATCTGTCCACCTTCTCTCTTCATCACCGACCAACCTAGAAACAAAGGAGCGAAACACCAACCAAAATTAGAGCACATGGCGGAGTTGAAAATGTGAATAATTATTGAAGATAACATCATCTTGTGCTAACCTATCCTGGAAAAGGCGGAGAGCCTCATGAGCCCATATGCGGATGAGTCCCTCCACTGGGAGGGTCTCAAGTGGTCGCAAGGCTTCAAAGATACCTCTCACCCAGCGGGTCATCTCTCTGGGAGAGTAGATGTAGTGAGGCTGTGTGTCCTGGGTGAAACGCTCCTGAAAGCAGACACATTTAACAAGGTAAACACTGAACTCTTATACAATAAGAGGCTATTCTGGTTAAGCAGGTGTCCGTTATTTGCTCGCTTGCCTGAGACATTGTGTAGAACTCGACCATGGCAGCAGTAAGAGGTTCTGCATAGGTTCGCAGAGAGGGGATGAGGCGCAGCATGGCTCGGTTGAAAGTGCCATAAATCTGGGTCAGAGAGGCTGGTCCAGGGTAATCCACGTACACTACGGGAACGTGACGCAGGAATCTAAGAGCGACACACACACAAAAAAAACATAAAATATCTGAATCTGCATCGGCCTCAAAAAACTAACAAACAAAAAAACATATTGCTCAGTATGTCATGGTACCACTGTCCAAAAGATGCAGAATTTCTACCTGTGTGTGAGTGGCTTTCTGCCCGGATCAGTGGGAGGATTACAAGCACCCACAAATTGGATCCTCTCTAGTTTGACCCAAGTCTGGTCTGAAGTGCGGTAGAATCCACCATGTTCCACCATCTGCATGAAAAAACATGACACCGAGGCTGTTAGTACAGCAATGGATACCAATCCTGCTGCTGCATCGTCTTGTGTGTAAACATCATTTCATACCTGTCTGAGGAAAGAGATGACTCTCTGTGTGCCGTACTTGTCCATGTCGGGAAGATTGATCTCATCACAGAACAATACCAACCACTTGCCCAGCTGCACGGGCGCAAGGACCACACCGTTGGGTGTACGACGGTATTCACAGTAGTGGTCGAAGGTCTTAAGCAGCAGTTCTGGGGTGGTGGCACTGGAGAAGTTCAGACCAACAACCTGGCAAAATCATCAAACGAATGTTCCTTTTACTGCCCGTTTTATGGAAAATTGAATTGCCTAACATATGTATAAACAGTATTGTCTCTTACTTCCATATCAGGCAAGGCCCTGAGTGCACTGAACAGTGTCATGGTCTTTCCAGAGCCAGGAGGTCCACACAGAACCAGTGGTTTGTGCTCAGCCAGCCAGGTGTACAGCAAAGCTTCATGGCGAACGGTGTCCAATGTTGGGACCACCACATCCGGCGAGGCCACCTTGTGGGTTTCCACCTCGATCTGGGGTACCTTACCCTGCCAGGACTGCCATTCGCCTGTGATACAAACCTGAGCAAAGAGGAAAACAAACAAAAAAAATCATTCAGATAAAAACAACCGGTAAAACTTCGACAAAGATTCTTGAGTCTTTACCTCATAGTCAATGATGGGAATATTGGGAGCAGTGGGGAGCGGTATGGTGGTAATGCGACGGATATATTCCCCGAGCTCAGCTCTCATCTTGAGCCGTCCGTCGCCGGAGAACGACCACAGAACGGCGTAGATCAGATACCTCTGTAGATAAACAATAACACAAGTTAAGATCACATTTGCCTTGTCAGACCATAAATCTAAACTACCATTTGAGAGGAGAAAGAAAGTTAAAATTGCTAGCTAACCTGCATATATCTCTCAAGCTGATCAATGGGCATTGGGAAGTCAGGGTGGTTGTTGTTGTAGAGTGCCACATTGCGGCAAGCTTGATGCAGCATGGAACACAAGGATCCCAAGCAGCGAAGGCGGGTGAAGTCCATGATGTGCTCCATCTTAGAGGCATACTCCAAGGCCTTGATGACCAGGCCAGTGGAGGTGAAGTATGGTTGCAAGATGGTGGCGGCATCACGCTGGATCTAGTGTCACAGATAAAGGGTGAAGAGGTCTTAACACATTGTGAAAAGTTTACAGTCGGCACGGCATTACCTGCAACATCGGCGAAGCGGTCTCCTCTTCGTCCTCGGTGCCCTTCCTATTTCGCTGAGCCTCATCCTCGCCCTCGTCCAGCGGGATGCTGCGAAAGCGCGCCAGGAAGTTGTTGAAGATCATGTCTGTGCTCAGCACGTCCTCGCTGAACCACACCATGCCACATCGGGAAACTGTGGCCAGGGTGGCGTACTTCAGGTCCTGGACCTCAAACATAATGCGCACCTTGAAAGAACCGGAAAGGGATTATTAACAGATTTGTCAGGAAGCGAAGAAAAAGACAAAAGAAGCTGCTGTTACATTTGGCGGCAAGCTGAGACGCTCGCCATTGGGCAGCGTGAGCAGCTTATTGTCATCCAAGACGGAGTTGAGATTTTCAACCCACTCAGGGTCGACGTCTCCATCAAAGATGATCCACTGGCGCTTCTGCAATTCACCTCTCACGTTGTCAATGATCCTGTATTTCACAAAATGATGTTAAAAACCGTTCAGACTTTTTACAGGCTGACATGTTGAAGCAGGCTCGCCATTGTTTTGCTAAATTACTCAAAAACAACCCAACCAAACATAATGAGCACGGCACTCACTTCCTGAGGATGTGTGTGAACAAGCCGTCGGTCCATTCGCGAGTGTTGGGGTCCAAGGTTCCATACAGGTGGTCCTTGCTGATGGCTTTGGGATCAATGATGTGAGCGACCCCCTCAACACCTTCCAGCCTCTCCAGGGCTTTGAGAAGCACCCTCCATGCCATGGTCTTTCCACTCCCCGAAGGTCCCACCATCATGAGACCGTGATTGATCTGTGTGATCTGGTACAATTGCAGCACCTAAAAACATTTGAAGGACACATTTTCAGAAGAGAACACAGCTAAATTGAACTGAAATATATTAACATTTCATATTTTGATACATATTTTGAAACATTTAGGTAAAATCTAACATCCACAAGTTTATTACTTTGTTAGAATCACAACAAATGCAGTTCAACATTTTTTGTGTGTGCGTACCTTCTCTACCCACATGCTGCCCACGTCATCTCCATCACCGTAGGTGAGGTACATCTCCTTGCAGACTTTCTTTAGCTCTTCCCTCAGAGCAGTCATCTCGCCGCGCATGTACTGCACGCCAGGGAAGACGTCCGACAGCAGGCTGAACAGAAGAGGAATGTCCTCCGCCACCAGCTTGGGAACCATGGTCTCACACACACTCTGGATCAAAATCTACAGCAACAAAGGCAGATGATGGAATGGCATGAGCTTTTGGTTCACATTATACACTGTTAATTATTTATGTTTGTAAAAAAAGTGTAGTGGTTATTAACACTTAATGCAAGAAGAAAGTGTGTGAAGATTTCAAGTTTAGTGATCATAGTTTATCTGTAAGAGCCATTGAAAATCATAATCAAAAATCGCCTTACCTCTTGTTCGGGTAGGTTCTCAGCAATATCATTCTCATCAACGACCTCCCCACGTTCAAGCTTCTCCCTTTTGATCCTCTGGATGCGTTCACGCTTCACATTGCCAGCACTTATCAGCACGCTCTTGAGAGCTCGGAGGCCAAAATCGTAGTGACTCTGGGATGAGAGCTGCTCGTCACACAGCCTGAAATGGAAGCGTATCAGTTACCAAGTCCTTTTGAATGCAATCTGATTTTTTTTTCTTACTTGAAGAAGGGTACAATTTTCTTGGCCAGGATCTCCGCTGTGCGGAAACCTTGAGAGTAGAGCATGACCTGGGCGATGAGTTGGCGATCCGGCTTGGTCATGGCCAAGCTGCGGAAGAGCTTCTTCAAGTTGTCGGGCAGGTTGGATCGACCTGCGTAGCCAGGATTCATGGTGATGAAGATGGCCATGTCTGGGCTCACCTTCACCTGCTTGTTCAGCAGCTCGGTGGTGACAGGCACACCTGAAAGGATGACAACAGATGCGTTTTATCATGGTACACTTTTAAGCATTTTTTTCCTGCTCCCTGTGTGTCATAGATTTTGGATATTTCATACTCTTATCTCTGTTGGGGTTGCTGTGCTCCCTCAAGGCCACCTGGATGTACTGGACTTGCTGAGACACGGCAGACAGCATTCTCTCCTCCAGACGATTGAACTCGTCGAAGCAGCCCCAAGCACCGACCTGACACAGTCCCACGAAGATACGACCCATGGCCTAGAGTGGAAACAAACGACATATTAAGCAAGACTCCATGAACTAATTTGGAATCATATTTTTGTACTTTAATCCCGAGTACCTGGAGCATGGACTTTATTAAATAATAAAAGTATGACATTATTATAGGGACACTGAATGTATGGTTGAAGGTATTTGAACCAAAACCGAAAATGCAATAGAACAATTGTGTATTTGGGTAAATGATATTTTTCTGAATACATCTCATTTTTGAATGACCAATCAAATGGTTTCTTTCTTTCCCCCATATATTTTTTTTAAATTTTATTTCTCAAATCACACTGGCAAGTGTGCATGGCAGTTGAAACCATTTTCACGAGTACTCTGATAAACAAGACGACACAAAAAAAAAATCACAATGACATACAATTTTAAAGCAAGAATAGAAAGACAATTCCACTAAAGCATTTTTTTTTAAATATATAGAATTAATGTCAATTTCCTATATTTCTCATTGGTAATTTCTAGTCCATGATCAAAAGACTGCTCTGAGAGAGGCCTGACAATAGTAACCGGTTACCAGAGCGAGTACCTTGAAATAAGTAAAAGAACTAGCCCCATACTTCAGTACTCACCCGTCTCATCAAAAAGACAACCTTTAACAACCTTTGCACAACTTTAACAACCTTTGAACAACTTCACTTGAGCAGTTAGAATTTTACAATTACTACTCTCAAAACAATAAAAACGAAAAACAAAACAATCTGAATTGTAATTTTTTACATTGTTGTTCTAATCATCGAGCAAATACGCCTAAAGACAGATGAGAGTGATGAAGGAAAGTATAACAGCGGTTCAGTGCAGTATGGAACAATAGTGGAACCAACAACACTTAGCTGTACCTGGAAGTCAAAAGTCTCATCACAGTTGAAGACCAAGACAAAGCGACCAAGCTGGTGACCCAGAGCTTTCACAGACTCAGTCTTTCCTGTGCCAGCAGGACCTAGAAGAAACCAGGTTTATTCAGTGAGATCCGTTTTTAAAACAAATTCTTAGGGACACTCAAAATGCAAACATACCAAACGGTGACCCTCCGAGACGAGCTTCCAGAGCTTGAGTCATGGTCAGGTAGCAACGGTCGGTCAGCGGTGTCTGGACAAGCTTATCCTGGACGCCCAAGTATTCGAAGCCGTAGTTGAACTTTGCGTTGGCCATCTGGATGGATAGTTGCTGCAGCACGTCCGTCTGCTTCGGATCGAAGTAAAACCGCATCTGACTAAGCCACTCGAAAGACTTGGGGTTGTCTATCTTGTTCTTGATCAGGGTCCTGGTCACGTCCCGTTGGTGCACGAGCTCTGTGATCTGATTGGTGGACAGAAAAAAGGACAATAATTCAAATAAATACAAATCTGTGCTTGCACCATTGAACAAAAACACACACACAAACAAGTGAGGTAAACTTGGAATTCGGGGATATCCGAAGTCAAGCTAGCACTGTGATAATAAAAGAATTTAAGATGTTTTTTTTTCTCTGACCAAATGTTCTAGTTTCCTCCTGCGAAGTGGAGGTTGCTCCATCAGCACAGTGTCAGCCAGCACGTTGAGGGTTGCCTCCACGTTTGACAGCACGCCGTGAATGGGACTCATGTCCCCACCGCCGGAAACTGTAGTCAAGGCAGACTCAATGTTCTCGGACCAGGCGATTTGTGTGGACAGCACGACCAACTGGGCCTGTGGAGGGCAAAGGCGAAGAGGTTCCTCTAATGATTCGCAATCTCAACAACTCTTGTGTTTTACTAAATAAGACAGGAACAGCATGAGAGCCAACCTGATAACGATCGATCCAGTCGATGTACTGGCTCAGGTCCACAGCGGTGCCCTTGTTGAAAGCCGTGACCTCCGTGACGGATTCTGCCAACAGCTTGGCCAACGTAACCCTCATCTCCTTCTCAACCAATGTGAGCCACTCGTTTATCTTGGGGTGCTCCGTGATGGAGACGGGCGTCTTGTAGACGACCTCCTCGCCCTCGCGGGATGATATGCCCAGCACTTCGGTGTTGTCATCATTGAGCAAGATGCTGGAGACGCCGGCGAACATCTTTTTGAAGTGTTTCTGCAGTTTGGCCACGTTCTTGCTGTTGCCGATGATCTCCAGGAGATCCTCGTCTCCCACAAAGTAGAATCTGGAGTGAGCAGTTTAAAAGAGAGTGTCATAAACGATATATATGGATGAATTGTAGCAAACTCGGATTTACATTCTTATGCTTGAAAATAATTCTATGCGATCTAAACTTCATAGAATATACAATTTTGGCTAGTTTATCACAGAAGCACTTTAAGACTACGTTTTTGCCTTAATGCAAAATAAAATGTTGCAACAGAGCTAATGTAAACAGTTTTAACGCAAGCGGGGTTATATTGACTTTGCAACTGACAAAAAGAGAAGAAATATTGGTGCCAACGGTGATCTCACTGTTGAAGCAGATTTCCCGATTCCCGATCTGTTTTCCTTTCATTGCGCCAAAGCAAAGTCACAACACAACTAGCTAAACTCATGTTACTTAAGTAGTTGTGTGCCTGCATGTGCCAGTGTGTAGTTGATGAAAGCACACGCAATCAAGAGAAGCACACTGATTAGTTCCTAGTATTGTTTTTAGCATTAGCATCCTGACTCGAGACTGCTTCTTCTTGAATTTTTTTGAGAGGTGTCAACACTTCACAAGAGTGCTTAGGACACCTACAGGAACTAAGTGGAACTGCAACATGTGTTTAAATGTGCATGATTTATATGTTATAGCTGTTACCAGGCTTTGAATTCACCTTGGAAATGAGGACCTTTCCCTCTCCAAGTATTCTCCCAGGGCCTTCTGGATTTTTCCTAGAAGATCAGCCAGTCTCTCCAGAGACCTTTGCACCCCTTGTATGTTCAGCACATCCATCACCAGTGGCGACTTGGTCACTTTCTTCATCAAAGCCAAGAACTCAGTGCTGATACTATAAAAACAAATTATTTGGAGTTAGATTACATTAAAGTTGTTGGCTGCAAGTAGGAGGAGCGTGGCTCTTTGCTAACCTCTGAAATCTCTGAGTTTCAACTGGCAGCAGATGCTTAATGTCAGCACTGCCCGTGAAGATGCCCTCCAGGTAAACCCATCGGCGTTGAACATCGATCCAGACATCAAACAGAGCCATAATGCGGTTCAGTTTGTCCTCCCAACTCAAAGCGTCTTCTTCAAACACCTAAGTGAAAAGGCAAAGCATGTCATGAATGCAGTTTTGCAGGCAATGGATCTAACTTTAACACTGACCTTGTAGTATGGCGACAACTTCATTGCAGACACGCTGTTGATGTGCTCTTTGACTTTGTTAAAGAGGTCATCCCATCCTCTGATCAGTCGACACTTATTTTGGTAATTGACCAAGTCGAGCTCATAGGAGTTCCACACCTCGCGGATCTGCAGAGCAGGCAAGACTTAGTCCCGAGCAAAATACTTAAAAAGTCAAATGTAATGAAGCGCTGCCTGATGCGAGCTGACCTGTTTAAGAAACTCCTCCAGAGCCATCTCACCCTGGGCCACCAAGAGAACATCTTTCACGACCATCTCGTTCTTCTGCAAATCCACATCCCAGATCTGACCCAGGGTCAGTTCCGACAGCACCCAGTTGACGTGCAGACGCTTCATTAGCTGCTTCCAGTGGCGGTCTTTCAGAGCCTCTGACTTCAGCTCGATCACCAACATGTTTACCTGTTAAAAACAAAAACTAAATAAATATTTAATCGAGGGATATGCATTTTAATGTATTTTGAGAGTCGAAGAACCATGTTGACCTTAAGATATCCTTTAAGCAGCCTCTGGACATATTCGTAAGAAGCATACTGTCTTAGCCTTGCTTGGAAGTTCTTCAGCTGGTTCAGAAGAGCATCTAGATTTTGACGAAGCTACAAACACAAAAAAAGGATCTTTAAATACCAGAATAATTCAGTAAAACATTTAACAGAGCTTTCTACTTGAGTTATTACCTTACGAGGTTGAACAGATACCCATGGCTGCTCCTTCATCTGGTCAATCTGTTCCCACACCTTTGAAAGCTCGGACCACACTTCCTTCAGGTCATGCAACTCCTCTAGTGCTACCTACAATTTTGAAAGAGCAATTCGGTCGTTGCGAAATGAACCAGTAATGAACCAAAAAAAAAACACCATAACCACTTAGGTTATGGTGGGTTTTTTTTGGTTGGTATTTCATCTTACCTGGACCCTCTCCTCACTGCCACTGAGCAAGCCAGTGTCAGTGAGCTCCAGGGCCTCTTTGGCACGAGCACATTTCTCCCTTTCAACTTTCAGACGACCAAAGTTGCCTTCATAGATGGTTAGAGATTGAAGAGCCTCCTCGGGGCGAAGGTTACCCTTTTGGACATTATGAAAGAATTAGGTTTGGTGTTATTTGATGAATAGCCCAAAATCCAAAACCAGTTTTCTCTTACAGCGACTGGTTTAGTCTTCTCCCAGTCATTTAGCAAGTCAGTGGTGCGGTTCTCTACGGCTTTGTCCTCCTGGACGATCTTCATTTGCAGGTTGGCCACCTGCTGCTGGATAGCAGTGTCCTTGCGCTTCATGATGTCACTGAATGCGCCCCATTCACCCTCAATGTTATCAATGTAGAGCCATGATGGAGGGAATTGGAATCTCTGCTTTTCCAGCAAACGCTGCCCATTGCGGAACAACTAAGAAAGAGAATCACAATTGAAAACAGCTCTCATCACAGTTATGATTTAATAATTAAAAAAAAAGTGTGTTGAACTGACTACTCACGTCCACATTTTTCTCAAATTGCTTGATTTTGCGCTTCAGAGTCTGGACATATGTGATAAAGTTGACAGCATCGGATGTGCTCGCGGTATCCACGGAATGCTGCTCCAGGTCTTGACGGGACTAGAATGACATATCAATGTGTTGTGTAACATTAATATAAACTCTATATTTGTGATGCGCATCTAAAAAAGAAAGTTGTCGGGGTTTACCTTGGATATTTGGGAATGGAAGTCCTGCATGTTCTGACCCAGCATCTGGCCAAACTTGCTGAGGACCTCTTTGTGCCACGAGTCATATTTCAAATTCACCTTTGACTGTACCTGTAAAAGGAAAAAAAAAAAATCATATTGCAGCAAGAAGGTGCATACGATCCGTACAGTCATAAAAATAATAAAGAAAAACTGTTGTTCTTACTTTGCCATAGTCAATGACCGCCGGTCCAAACTCTTTTCGTGTCTCTGCATTGTCAAAGGTCCCACGTGCTTTGCGGATCTGAACAAGCAGGGCCTGCCATTTGGTGAGGTCCTCCCCGAGACGGTTGTAGATGTTCTCAGCCTGCATGTCCCACAAGCACTGATACTGTAGCCACACCTGTATGGAGACAACCACAATTGAAGAAGTGAAGGAAACAGCTTGGATGTAACATGTAAATCAGGCTGAGCAATACTTACTTTGACATACTGCTCCACCTCACCGACTATGTCTTCCACTGCATTGTATGCCTCCTCCAAAGCTGCAGGCCCGTCTGGCATCCTAGTCAGAGCGTTGCGGTAGAACTTCTCTTCCTCTGATAACTCATAGTGGACCCCAACCTGGTGAAGATTTATTCAACAATTAACATGGAATCTTGGGCTTCCTCTGTGGCATCGTAAACCAATAGAATAATATGTTCTTTACCTGGTATCTCTGGCTCTGGATTCTGGGAAGTGAAAGGATGACCATTTTCCAAGAGAACATCTCTTGGTAGAGCTTGTAACGACAGTCTTCAATGGGCGGATTCAAGTAGATGACCTGGTTGGTGATCCTCAGCTCATGGACAACATTCTAGGAAAAGGAAGTGTTTTTTTTTTTTTTTTAATGGCAAAATTCACAATTTTAAAGCATCTTTATTTTCTATGACACTGACCTTGATCTTGGGCTCACCCCCTGGTTTATGGCTCACTTGTGGAGCCTCTGTATCCATGTCTACATCAGCTTTATCCTCCACTTGGCCGCGGAGCACCTGGGTCCAGGCCTTGAGTCCGGCCTGCAGACGTACTCCCAGGATACGCTCAATCTAAACAGATTTAGGGGTGAAATTAATATTCAGAGCAGTACGAAGAACAGATAGTTTGTATATTCTCTATATTTTCTGTACACCTGCATAGGTTTTGTCCAGTCACTCTGGTTAACTTTCAAATCCCCAAAACATGCAAGTTAGGTTAATCGAAGACTCAAATCACCTCAATGTCCAGCTTGTTGACCCAGATGGGCAAGTTGGAGTAAGAGTGCAAATTGAGGTCGTCCACAGCTTTTTGAACCCGGCTGAGAATGTCAGAAAAGGTCTTGTGGTCAAACATGCAGGTATCCAGGGAGCGGACCTCCAGATCTATCTTTTCCTCAATCAGCAAAAGGTCATCCACCTGAAAACATCACACAATACTCATAGATCACTCATCAATCAGGTTTAAATAAATAAATAATGCTACCTAGTCCACACTGACCTTCTCCTGAAAGTTGAAGACAGTTTCAGCCAGCCGCTGAACATAAGGATCCAGCTTGTAGGATTCCCATACAAGAGTGATACCCTCGGTAATAAGCGCCTGGACCTCCTTTTTCAGGCCGGCCACAAGGAGAGAGATGGAGGACCTCTCCTCCACCTTCTCGCAAGTACGTTCATAAGTGCGAACACTTTCGATCAGAGAGATTGCGAACGGGTAGAGCTGGTTGGCTTGGTGGGCCTTGTTGACGATGGCCAGCGGCACACGGAAGCTCAGCCACTTGAGGTTGCGTACTTCTTTGGACAGCGTGATGATTTCTGGGAGGAAGTTGACTTTGAGTTTCAGCATGTTTCCTGTGCGACCTCGGGCACGGGTGCTTTCAATGGTGAAGATGCGACCAGACACTCCAAGGTTCCGCTGCTGAACCTGATCATGAAAAAAAAGGTTTCAGTGAGCAAGGTGATGCTAAAAATAAATAGTTAAGTAAAAGAAAAGTGGTTTTGGCTACTGCATCATTTGCTGCCATTACAGTACACTTTTCAATTACATGTTTTCCCAATGGAGATAGGTAGGGAGGTTCTAATGTTACTGATACTTCCAATTACAAAACACATAATCAAATAGTCAATGTCAATGTCCTGAGGGTCTTGAAGATGTCAAAATGTTCTAACATGGCAGGCACCCAAATGATATCTTCCCCCAAATGAACAGAAACTACTTTGTACCTTGCGTGCCCAGTCGTCAAAAATCTCTTGAGTGTTGAGCTTGGCCCTGAAGCTATCTCCATCCTGCTTCAGCTTGAGCCCCTCCACGTAATTTTCCCAGCCTTTGCCAAGAATATCCTCCACTCTCTTCATATACGCAGTCAATTGCCGGTCGATCTGCTTGGCCCAGATGATGGATCCCGACACCGGAGGCAGGTCTCGCACGTGGCTCATCTTGCACGCTTGGCTCTGAGGGTACTGCACCTTGAACTTGTCGTGCAGCGACTCAATGTCGTCCTTCACGCGCTGAATGAGCTGCGTCTGGTACTCGCGGATGGCACCGCGGATATGGGGGCGCACGAAGAGCGCATTGAATCGGGAGAAAATGCGGAACATCTCGTTGGCGTTCTTGGCTGTGCCCAGCTGGTCACGCAAGCGGGCGGTGATGCGGGTCTCCACGCGATCAATGCGCTCGTCGTAACGCTTCATGGCAGCTTCCCAGGCTTCCATGCCCTCTTTGGACACATCCAAGCCATCCACCTCTTTGACGTTCTCGTAGGCCAGGTTGACCTCCTCGATGGCGTTGGCATCGGCCGCGTCGAAGAGAACTCCAGCTACCTTCATGTCCTGAGGCTCCACAGTCTCTCCTGGAGCATGCTGCGGCACAGCGGAGATCTGGAGACACGCAGTTGCAGAAATTTGCGATTAGATGATTTGATAGTAAAATATCAGAACTCTAACATATAGACACTAGTGAGCAATTAAAAAAAAGACAATGACAACAATTCCATTTTTTGATCCATTATTTTCTGGGCCAAATGTAGAAAAAACTTCAGCTACCTTCACAAAATAACATCAGTTGTGATACTGATAATCTTGCGCCGTTTACAACAGAGATCGGTTATTCCACGCAAAGTCCAAAAACGGTCTTCCGAGAGAAGTCAAACTTGAGTGTAAAATAATTTAAATAATCTGCTCACCTGAGGCCTTAGCACGCGGACAATGACGGCCCTCAGCTGCTCGTGCTGCCTTCTGAAGCATCTCATGTGATCCAGGCGGGACTGGAGCTTCCTGTGGGCGGGACTAAGACGCCACACCATCTTCAGGTTCTCTTCTCGCTTCCTCTTCACGATGTCCCTCAGGATCACCTGAAGTTTCTCACACTCATCCTCCCAGGTCTGGAACACCTCGAAACACGCCACCATCACCTGTAGAAGAAGAACAGTGAGCTCCCACATAGGTATTTTGCTGCCATCTTCTAACATTTATAAGCAATTGAAAACCAATTTGTGCACGTGTGTATTGTTAGATTTAGAAGAGGTGATTTAAATGCTTGAATCATACCTTTTCAAATTCCTCGTAGGCGACATGCATAAGCTTTCTGGTGCCCAACACCTTCAAAAGCTGTGAGCTCAAATCTCTGGAGATAGCCTCGACCAAGCGCAGGGCTCTCTGAATGGGGTATTTAGTGTTCCTGATTTTCTTCAGGTGTGTGAAAATGGCCATCAGAGCTTGGCGGATTTTATCAAGCTCAGAGGCGGAGAGCAGGTCATTCAGAGGGAAGTCTTTCATCAGAGGGTTGTAGTCATTGACAGTTTCCAAGGCATGTTTCAGACCTGCAGAGTGACAAATATGCTGATTACAAGAGATGAAAAAGGACAATGAGGCACAGCATTCTTTGACAAGATTTCAAGTTTTGAATGGCAGTAACTGAGCCCAACATGGGCTAAATTTGACACCAATTGGCTGTACCTCGCAACTTCCTGTTCACAAACATTTAGAAGGGACAGCAGCGTGGCATATCGAGAGTCGTCATGTTTTGACAATATATGCAATATTTTAATCTCCTAATACTTTAGTATGTTTTCCATTGATGTCACACATCAAAAATGTCAAAAAGCCCGAGTTAGGCCCTTAAAGACATTTCAACAAAGATCTGCTCACACTGTAGGCACATTTAAATCCGACATGGAAACTTTATTGCTCACTGTCCTTTTGTTATCAATAAAATTTTGCCATCTTTATGACTTTAGAGTTTCTGTTTGTTTTACCCCCTCAACAAAGCACAATAAATGTGCCCTGTGTACAAAATGCGTCATACAAATAAACTCAGCTTGCCTAAAATACAAACTGGCTGTCAACTCACCCGTGTCTGTATCAAAACTGACAGTAGCATGGAAACGTTTGCCGTGCTTGAGGATGTCCAGAGTGAGCAGAACCTCCGGGCTCTCTCTCTTCTCCTGGATCCTGTTGAGAGCCCGCTCTAGGTTGAGCCAGAAACTGATCTCCTGCAGGGCTGTGCCTGATGCAGGGTCACGGTCCAGCTTTGTCACCTAAAAGAAAAATAGGAATGATGTGAGCTTCACTTAGAAATGCGTTATGCTTTTGTACATTGAGACGAAAAAAAAAAAACAAAAACGTACTTTCTGAATCTCCCTGATCCAGCGGTTGACTCCAGACTGCAGCTGGTTCAAGAAGGTGGCATCCTCCACTTTATCCCCAAAATCAGTGACTTTGGGTTTCTCTCCACGCTCGTAGCATTGCTTTGCAATGTTTGTGATGATAGGGTGGATGAGCAGACTGATCTCGGGGATTTCGATGTTTTGCTGCAAATGCAGGAGCCCCATCTCAAGCTCTGCAATCTTTTTCTCCACCGAAGGTGCCATTTTGTCCCCGTCCCTGAAGGAAATGAAAAAATAAGTGTGGTGCACATGCAAGAGGGAGCATCGTCCAAGGGTAATATTTACCTGTCTGCCCTGCCGGACTCACGAATGTATGACTTGAAGTACGGAGCGACGGCATTGCTAATGAATGAGTGGAGAGTCTCGTAAGGAGAATCCTCGCTCAGTGTCAGGACGCGGACTTGGGTCGATATGGGTTTGTCTGCATCAATGACGCCTATCCTCTTGATAAGAGCCAAGCTGCAGGAGAGAGGTCATGATTGTGTGTGTTGAAAAGAACAACAAAATTCCAGGAATTTTCAATGTTGGAACCTTTCCATGAGAATTATTGGGAATTCACACTTTCGGTCTACTTTTTTATATATCAGAAATCATACATTTTAGTCCATAATCCATCTGTTTTTTAGTGTTACTTGTATGATGTCTATGAGTTTGTCATTTTTAAGTAAACTTAGTTACTTACAAAAAAAAATAGTAATGACTTTTTGAAGCAGGTTTACCTGTTAGACTTAAGTCCATAATGTATGTCGATGCTGATGTTGTAAGTGATGCACTCTTTATCTTCCTCTCCTTCGTCGCCAACATCCTCTGGGAAAATATCACATTATTACTTGTCATAAGTTACATCTTAGGATAGCATCAACAGCTTTTTATTCTGAGGCTCAGAACCACCTAGCCGGAAGGAAATAGAATATAATGTGTTCATTGATCCATGCTGAGTCACATGATAGAATCCAAAAAAGCCGCATGACTCTCCCAGTTTAGTGAGATTATTTCTAATCTTTTCATTTATTTCGTACAGTAAAGTGTCTTTTATTTTTGTCATAGTTACAAGGAATTATGTGCAGATCGATCATGTTTGTGGATGCTAGCACACCCAAAGTGGTGCAGCGTTGGTCTCCATTCAAAATCGATGAGCTGGATAAAGATGTTGACTCATTGTTCTTCTCTGCACCAATGAAGAAAAAATAAAACAACTTTTTCTTCAGGTTTTGTTTCTTAATGTTGTCTGCACTGAGAATGATTCGTGGCGGGGGCATTGTCTTGCGACAGCAATAAAACTCAACTCTGTGGCATTCACGAATTCTCAGTTTAATCGGAAACAACACATGCAGGAGTAGTGGATTTTTTTACGGTTCTCGTTAACATTTATTCTTGTTTTCGCTCATCGAGAACACGAGTGGTAGTTCGCCAAGCCTATGAAACTCCGCTCAAATTAATCTTGCATTGTCTTTTTGAGAACAACAGAACTATTTCAGGCCATGTCTGGTTCATGGCTGCAGACGGGCTAGCGAGGTTAGCCGCCCAAAAATGACGAAGAGCTTTTACCTTTAAGTGCGCTTCGCTCAACCAAGATAGTGTGGACTTGAGGGTCACTCAAGAATTTCCGCATTTGCTCCACCGTGCTCTTCTCCTCCAGGGAGGTTTCCAGGGAGGCCGGGGCCTCGCCGCCATCTTCCAGGAGCAGCGGGACGAGCTTGCGAATATGCTTTTGGAGCACCGATGTATCCGCCACTTTTTGGACGGCCGACACTTCCATGGAGCCGCTGTTGTCTTCGCCCCCGCCTCCGTCGGACATCCTGCTAAGCGGTCTGCGACCACCGGTAAACACCGTACGATGAACAAAAGAAAATTGACTTGCTGTGATGGATTCGGCTGCGGTCACAAACTGGGTGCCGCTGTCAAATCGCACCACCTCGGACGTCAGATTTATGAGCAATGAATTGTGGTACTTGTAGTTTAAAAGAGGCCGCTTTATATCGAAGCGTGGCCTTTAAAACTGCATTACCCAGAAGGCAAAGGAGAGACGCCGATGATTTTCGTTGACGTGTAAGACCGCTAGGGGGTAGGAGGGAGATGTCTGGATTTTGTAGGGTGTACAATTTTTTTTTTAATTTATTACGTTTCAAAATTAAAAAAAAAATACACAGCTGAAAATCCCCTTTTTCGCCATTTCATTTATGTGAAATTACACACTAAATTCAGCGTTATTGTATTTTTGCAATATTTTATTGTATAAATAAGGGGAACGATTGTTAAAAGCCTGTACAGAAATGACATTAGTAAAATTTAATTCCCTGTATTTACATTAACACTGTACTATACTCAATGTCCATGTGCTAATGCAATCAGGTAAATCTGTGTACTTTAAATGCTAATTTAAAATGAGTCATCCAATAGCGTAAAACGAAATAACTATCAACATAGAGGAAAAAAAAACCTGAGATAAAACCCCTATCAATACAGAATTTACATGAAGCAGATATATTCTACTTAAATGCAGTAACTCTCTTTGTGCAAATCTTCTTCGTCGTTGACCTTTGGTTTGACTAGAGAGTACACTCGCAACCAGCTGCATAAACTATACATGTTATTGTTAAGGTCTTGGGTTTTGGGTAATGAGCCAGACCTTCCTGTCTCCACTTATGTCCAAATAATTGTAGTGTGCATTTTTAAAGAAGCTGAATGTCCAAACAGCAGGCTTTTCTCACTCCTCCTCGGGGAACTTGAATTTGGCATAAACGATGAGCATGACCACTGACATGACGACGCACAGCGTGCCGATCACCAGGTAGGCAATACCCAGGAACTCGTTCTTGCCTCCCATCCATGACACATTGCTGAACACCACCTTCTTTCTGCCATTGAAGCTCAGCACCGGATAATCTGGGAGGGGGATGACGGTTAAGGAACAACAACAGTGGGACACAATAAAACAACCATCTAAGGTAGCTAGACATTTAAGAAAGCTTAATACACACACACAAAAAAAAAAACGATGCGAACACCACTGACGTGCTAACAGTTGGCATCAACAGCCAAGGATTTAAACACAATTTATTTCAACACAAATTATGGTGCCGTGCATAAAGACTAATAATACAGGTATTATATTCTTCATCCTCTCCAAAAAAAAAAAAAAAAAACGCTATTAGATTTCTTAATAGTAGTAGTTGAAGCATTCTTTTTCACGTGTGCCTGCAGGACTGTATTATACTGCCTCCTAGTGGCTGAGGTAGGCACACCAGTGGAAACAGGTGCAGGTGGAGGCTAACGTTTAGTTTAAATTTGGACCCCCACCCACACACACACGCATCAGAGTACTCATCTAATTCTCAATGTGTAAAAACAAAACCTTGCCCGACCTGCTAGACAGGTTATGTTGCCACTGACACACTTGATCCGCCAACATGTCACATGACACTTTCAGGGGCACACCTCTATGCTGTCTTTCTTCTTTCCAATGTACAATGTGCCATTACCCGATCTGTATGTTAATTAAGCTATTGTACTGTACTTATTGAAAAATATGAGTATCATACTGTTGTCGACATGTCACTTACCATACATTCTTAAGCAACAAATCTGTTACATGGATAAAGGATACTGTATGAGATATTTAAAGTATAGTTTCCTGCTGGCAGGCCTTTGGTGTAGTCCCCCTCGGTAATCCGCCGGTAGAGTTTGCGGAAATCCGGCAGCGCCGCCCTACGCATCCATACTAGGAAGTTTTGGTTGATGAAACCGTTATTGGCAGGGTCTGAGGGGTCCAGCTCATAAGCCGGTCTGGGCCAAAATGGCGGCTTCGCAGTGCCTGAAAAAAAGACAATCGGTTATCCATCTTGTTTTTTTTCTTTTTCTTTTTTAACAGTTTGGCCTCAGAGTGAAGTAATGAAATAAGAACTAATTCATTCACCCTGTTACCATTATAAAACAGTTATAATGATGTAATATTAACTGTCATGTAAATGTGAAGTCAATCATTTTTAGGTCTAAGTCTATTTTTTTGTCTCTCAAAAATGATATTTTTGTAAAGGGTGCGTAGTTGCCTCGCCAACATTCTGACAGCCTTTGTCAAAAAAAATGCATGCTGTTTAAAGCCCCATGGCAAATATCTTTGACAATTAACCAACTGCCCATTATAAGAAGATCAAAATATCTAGATTTCTGCAATAAAAAATAGATAGTCAATCGTGTTGCACCTACGCATGTCACTAACCTGATTTTTCTCTATGGTTTTGATAGTGTTACGGTTCTCTTTGTCTTATTTTCAAATTTACAGTAAGCATCCATTTTTTTAACAATCAAACAATCTTTCTGTCAAATTATTGGTTGTGCTATTTGTTCTTTTGCAGTAAGGGGGACATTGTACTAACCATTGAATGCGTTCCTCAGGGGTGCGACACTGGGGTTTCTAAACTTGATGTTATAATCGGTCCACCAAGCGATTCCTTTCCCATCAAAGGGCACTTCTCTCTGCTGGCCATTCACGTTCTGAAACAGCCTGAATGTGTCTTCAAGGAACAAAAGGAGTATGTGGATGGATAAGAAATCTCTTGACACAGAAAAACAAGATGATTAGGATGAAGCAAACGTACCGTTAAACATGCTGTTTGCTATGGAGCCACATGGCACAATCGGCTGGTTATTGCGGTCAAAGCGATAGGGCTCGCACTGATCATAGGGTTCCTTCGTAAAAGACCATTTGTTAAGAGACGGTGTGCTGACTTCATTTCATCGAAGTGCTTGCCAGTGTTTTAGCTCACCTTAAAGTAAGACAGGTCTCCGTAAAGCTGGCCGTCATCTCTGGACACACCGTACCTTCTGTAGTTCTGGAAGTAATTGGATAAGCCGTAATAAAAGAAAACCGGGCCCTGTCAGACACAAAATCATTCCCCATGGGGAAAAAAAAGAAAACAGTCAAGGGTTAGAAATAGGGGTGCTGTTCAATAGTATTTTTACAGTCTGTATGCAAACATAGAGCAAGATAGCAACCTAAGTGCATTAAAGAGTTAATGGGACAAAAAAGTTTTATAATGTGCTTGTTGGAACCATGATTATCAGTTATTTTTGCTTTCATTTTACATAAGTATTTTTTAAGTAAATTTTACTTGTTATAATTTACTCTAAAAACAATTGGGTTGAAAAAAAAACTAATTACAGGTCAAAAAGGACTGGCCTATTCTTTGTATTATGTAGGTTGAATTTTATTGCATAGAAAAACCCTAAAAATGTGTTGTTTTGCACAGGACAACCTACAAATTTGGGTTATTTTGCAGAAAACAATCCAGAAAATTAGGTCAAATTTACCCAAATTTTAGGTCGGTCCTTTTTTAACCAATCAATTTATTATGTTTTCAGAGCATGGTCTAAATTTTTCTACACAACATTGATTTAATATTAGAAAAGTGGGTGTTTAGACTTTTTAGATCTAATGTATAATAACAGTATAAACAGTCCAGAACACCTCCAACAGGCTGTTGATGGAGAACTGTAGCGTGCAAACACAGTCCCGCACGTTGGGGTCTGAGCACCTAAAGCAAGGCGAGTTCTGTTCAACGCCGGTGTAATCAAGCTGGAAGACAACAAGAAAGTTTGGGTTAGTTACTTACATCAAATCTTTGGTCAGGAGTTTGGTATCATCGTGTAAATATATTTTCCATTCATTTAATTTAAAGCACTTTTGTGGGAAAGGACAAACTCAGCCAAACATGGATCCAAAAAAGAAATCAAGGCGGACAAACATACAGCCAGAGGGTTTGAATTTAACCTTTTACCTCAAGTACTTGGATGCTGCGTGAGGTGATGAGGAGAGCAACGCCAATGCCGATGAAGGCCAGACCGATGATGACAAACCCGGGGATGACAATGCCAGCAGAGAGCATAGGCTGCCAGGCTGGGAGCCTCTGCTGGGTGAATGCAGTGTTGTCGGGCCGGTTGGCCAACTCATTCTCGTCCTTTACCATCCTTTAGGCTCTGAGGAGCAAAATGATGATCATATTTTTGTCTATCTCTCACAAAAACCGTGTTCAGATGTAGTCTCACTTCATAAACCACCTTATTTCAGATATGTATTGTTTTTTTTACTTTAAATGTGTTTTAATATGCTCAGGAACAGAAACAGCGATTGAACAACGTCTACTTCCTGGAACAACACCAACAAATAGCCGAACCCCAAGGTAATTCAATACAAAACCTTAAAAGGATTGATCATAAGTATCTACATGATAATTTTAGCGTTTACTTACACAACAACGATCCAAACAGAAGGAAATCAAACAGACAAAACCCGACTAGTTTTTGGTAGCCGTGCAGCACATCGGCTCACCTTTACCTGCCTTCTTCCGCCTGGTCTGTTAGCCCCGCCTGTTGTTTTGGTCGTTGTGACGTCAAATGTCCATGACAAACCTTAGCCCAGTCAGACGTTTGAAAAAAATAAAAAATAAAAAGGGGAAAAAAAGCCGATCATTTTTTTTTTAAAGAAGTCTGTCAACATTGTTAAAATATCTGAGAGAAATAAAAAAAAGCTTTCAAAACAATCATTTGAATTAACCTCTTACTCAAGATCCCTTCCATGTTTATTTATTGATGTACATGTTTGTTTGATCTTATTTGTTGTCTATGTATATTATTGAATGTATAGAGAAAAAAAAAACGCTAATACAGCGTTAACAACATGTTCGGTTCAGTTTTGACTGATAGATTTTTTAGCCAATCAAATACACGCAAACCTCTGACAAACCCTAAGCTTGGCCAGTCAGCATCGAGTTTTTTGGCAGTGGTGTTTGTCCAGGCACTGTGCGGTCTTTGTGTTGACATCTGCGGGGGATTTGCGAGGTAAAATTAAAAATTATAATAAACAAGGCCTACATTTATTCCCCCAATGGATACCAAGTTGCCGTTGGTAATGCGCCCAAATGTACCAACATTCGATCGATAAGAGTTTTTTTTTTTTCTGCACGTCGCACCTGCCGTTATGCGAATGCTAGTCTGAGCTCATTGTTAGCGGCTAATGTAGCTCGCTAACATTTCTGAAATGCCTTACCTTTACGAATTCTAAATAACAAAATGAACGTTTGAATTCCAGATTGTTGTAGTAAGACGTTATATAGTTATATAGTTATGAATGCAATGTTAATATGCTGTAGAAGGTCAATGTGAGTTAATATATCCCGTGTAGCTTTGAAACTAGCATTGCAGTAATCGCTAGCTAGCCTGATTGTTCATAATGGACGTGAATGGCGTTCCGATTAAAACAAACAGAAAAAAAGATGGACTGTAAACTATTAAATGACTTCTGAATTGTTCGATTTTTGCAGTTTGGCCGCTATGGATGTTTTGTTAAAGGTCACTTTTCCCGTAACACTATTATTCTGGTTCTGTCTCATCTCTTTAGCGTTTGAATGGATATAACCAGGTGCACGGAGAAATGGGTAAAACAAGATAATGTTATTGTACCACAGAGCATTCATTTTTTTCATAAAACCATGACATTCACGCACGATTAATGGCACTTAATTCATCCAGTCTTTTTTTTGACGTTTTTGGGAGCGCCAGTTGCTGGTAATAGCATGTTGTAACACAAGAATTAACAGGATCTGTGAAGTCTTCTTTTAACGACATTATATGCAGTCGTCATATGCACATCCATCCACAGTTCAAATTATAATGTGGGCACTGTTTTTTTTTTTTTTTTTTAATCCAAAAAGCCACAGAGTCGCAAGTTGTCATCTTCATTTTTGTGTTACGGTACAGTGAACCCTCGCCAAGGTGAATAGCAAAAACTGGGAACTTAACAGTGACCCAGCCTACGCCATACTGACCAATTCACTTTTAAGTCACACGTTATTTCGCTTGTATAAGCTGTATCTTTTCTGATTGCACCACACCAGTTCTAAAAATGACATTTTATGTTCTTTCAAGGCAGAGTTATTTCAAGAAAAAGAAATAAGTGAGTCATTGGCTTGTAAATATCCTGTCACCTACTGTTAGATTAGGGCTGGTTGACACAGATAATTAGATTGTTGAGCTTGGCTTTTGTATCACTGTGACCTGTCATGCTAGGCTTCCTTATCTATGGCCCTCTGTATCACACATTTCTAGTTGTAATCAGTTAAGAATGTGGTATTTTGTTGGTTATTCTTAATTTTATGTTGCTAGCATTAAAGATAAAATGACTGTGTGAAAGCCCATCAGAACCTTTTAATTGGTGTCATGACCTGGATCTTTCAATTAATATTTTTTAATCTGTTGAAGAGAAATTCATAAATGACCCGGGGTTTCACTGTACAACCATTTGTTTGTATTTTAGCATTGAAAATTGAGATTTTAATTCCAAAGTTTATATTTTTTTTTTCCCCCAGGAGAGGCCTCCAACATCCTCCATCATGTTGTCAAGTAAGAAATCAGACGCCGGCTCCTCGTCGTCCTCCTCTTCATCCTCAGCGGGTGCGGCGGGGGGCGACAGGGCCCAGGGTTCTGATACCCAGGCGGCTGCATCAGTGTCAGCTGCAGGTCCTGTGGACATAAAAAAGAAGGAGCGGTCATCCCCGAGCGGTGAGTCGGGAGGAGCCCCTCTGCCTCACCAGGGGGGAGGAGGCCCTGGCGCACTGGACCCGGACTCGGCTGAAGTCCGCAGGACGAGTCGGCGCAAGCGACAAAAGGTAAACATTTTAGAATTTTCTTCGCAGACGCTGCTGGCGGTATTGTGAAAATGGCTGTGCTGAGGTGTAGAAATGCGGGTTTTAATGATGCTTTTATTGTGCCTACTGTTGCAGGTGGAGTACCGCGAGATGGACGAGAGCCTGGCCAATCTGTCTGAGGACGAATATTACTCTGAGGAGGAGAGGAACGCCAAGGCAGAGAAAGAGCGGAAGCAGGTCATCCCCCCACCAGCCCCTCCGCCAGAAGAGGAGAATGACAGTGAACCTGAAGAACCATCTGGTGAGCCTCTAGACTGTTTGGAAGAACTTTTGTTTACCTAGAGATATGATAGAAATTTAAAGCCAAAAAATTTGTAGTTTTCAGGTGAAAAAAGTAGAAAAGGGTGAGTACCTATACTAAGATTCATATTGGTCCATTAGTTGGCCTTCATTTTAAGTGCTGTATTGGTACTCGCGATGGAAGCCGATCTGAGTATTGGACGCTTGCTTGGCGAAGATTTACGATCACAAAGTAGAAATTAGAATAGTAAAAAAAAAATGCCATTAACTCTGTTCTCTATTAATATGTACAATACTCTCTCTCTCTCTCTCTCTCTCTCTCTCTCTATCTATCTATGAACAATAGCTGTCATACACATTCAAGAACATATATATCACTGTCAAATAAAACTAAAAAAGATGATATATATAAAAATGCTCATCATTCGAGGAAGCCTACAATTGAATGCATATGGACCAAGATTATGACAGATAACACAAAATAACAAATTAACAACATTAGAAAAAAAATGAATGAAAAATAAAGAGTGTTTTGAAAAACTATTATTGAAAGCCGAGTTTTGCTATTGTACTGTCATATTTTTGTAAAGATAAACATTAACAGACTATGTCCATAATCAGGTGTGGAAGGCGCTGCTTTTCAGAGTCGCCTCCCTCACGACCGCATGACATCCCAGGAGGCTGCCTGCTTCCCAGACATCATCAGCGGCCCCCAGCAGACTCAAAAGGTCTTCCTCTACATTCGCAACCGTACAGTAAGTCCTCTCATACTCAGCGTGACCTCCTTTTCTAAAAGGCCTTACCACGGACCCTCATATTCCCATCCGTTTACCTGTTTACTAGCTCCAACTGTGGCTGGACAATCCAAAGATCCAGCTGACTTTTGAGACCACCGCACAGCAGCTCGAAGCTCCGTACAATAGTAAGACTCTCCGAAAAATACTCATTAATAAACTTTTGAATGATATTATTTTCCTTTCAGTTGTGGTTACATGTTGTTGATTCCTTTTCAGGTGATGCTGTGCTGGTCCACAGGATACACAGCTACCTCGAAAGGCACGGGCTTATCAACTTTGGCATTTACAAGAGGGTCAAGCCTTTACCTAGTGAGTTGACCTACGGCATAAGAAAAAAAACAAATTAGAAATGTCTTTACAGTGCTGTTTTAAAAAAAACAAAGTGCAGTTATGTTATTACACCATCAAGTTATCAGATGTGTAGCATCTTAAGAACATGACCACCTCCCCTCAAAAATGCTTATCCAACATAGTTATTAACTTATTCAGCATTGAAACATAAATAATTTCAGATTGGAAATCAAACAAGAATCCACCTCATTAACACAAAGTAGAAATGTGAACCAGAATTATATTTATTTGAAGATTTTTGACACTTTGGCCTGGAACAGCTAGTGATTTAATGGCTTGATATTAGTAGTAACAGATGGATTTTGTACCTAATTCATATTTCACAAATTAATTAATAAGCAGAATGCAATGTTTAGACTACTTGGGGCGCATAAAACATTTCTTGAGAAGAAAGGTTTTTGTTTGACTTCCCCTCTAAATGTATTGTTTTTATGGCTTTTTCCAGCCAAGAAGACCGGAAAGGTGATTGTAATCGGTGGAGGGGTCTCGGGCCTAGCTGCGGCCCGCCAACTTCAGAGCTTTGGAATGGATGTCACTGTATTAGAAGCCAGGGTATGTATGCTTAAACAATTATACTTTGAGCCTGAAGTTTGACATTTGGCGTCTAACTGTTTGATTTTCTTTATCTTTTGGAATGTTGTTTGTAGGACCGCGTTGGAGGCAGGGTGGCCACATTCAGGAAGGGCAACTATGTTGCAGATCTAGGTGCCATGGTGGTGACGGGGCTAGGTATGTGCGACCCAACTATTTTATTTATCAGCCTGTAGAGGGTGCTGTTTTGTATACATAGCGCGACTGTCTGCTTGTTCAGGGGGTAATCCAATGGCGGTAGTCAGTAAGCAGGTTAACATGGAACTGGCCAAGATCAAACAGAAGTGTCCGCTGTATGAAGCCAATGGCCAGGCTGTGAGTATGACCAGCTGAAATTCTACTGAAGTTCAAATATGTCTCACATTGCAGTTATGTGCATGCAATGTCTGATTTTCCTCATACAGTGGCAGATAGAGGCCCAGGCAGGTGTCTTTCACAATTGAATATTTGTAGAATTGATTATTCTGTCAATTATTTAATAGATGAATGAAATAATCTGATACAATTTCATTTGAATTAAAAGTGGATTGCAAAGACAATTACTGTTTATTATCAAATTACAGTTTATTATTTGGAAAAAAAAAATCAATGCCACATGAGCGGGATTGATTCACACAACAAACTGTTTCAGCTTCTGGTTCGGTCTTCATTTTCTAAAGTAAAAGTGGATGTTTTCAAATGTCTTATTTTGAATAAACACCAAAGATGATCAGTCTTTGTCGTAGAAGCTAAAATCAGAAGGTTTACACAATTGTAAATGCTCCAAACGATTACTCGATAATGAAAACAGTGGTTGATTAATTTGATATCCAATTACTTTAACTCAATTATATTAGACAGCTCTAATATATGATAATCCTTGCACACCAAACAATGAACTAGATTTTGTAGCAATATCATATTCTTGGCATTTATTTGTTCTAGTTTAGGTGATTACTTCAAAGTCAGTATTTCAAATAGCGGGCCACTCTCTGAGGAAATACAGTACCTGCTTGCTTTGTGCAAACTACAGCAATTAACCAGCTGACCACGACACTGTAATTTCAGCTGCATTTAATGTTTGGAGCCAATGTAGTGCCTTTTTCTATTTGGACTGTGTTTTGTTTACCTCATGATAGAAAATGTTCACTCCCTCGTGGCCTGAACGTGCTCAAAGTTTAGTTTTGTGTTGTCCGCAGGCTATTTCCACAACACAATGAACCGTGGCTTGATTTAACATCCAAACAACTGGCGTAAAGACCTTAACAAGCATAGAATAATGTTGTTAAGTCTTCTATAAGACATCAGTAATAGCGTGTCCAGGTTGTTGGGTTTTGAGGCATCACAAATGGAATGTACATGTTTTCCTTTTGTTGACTTTATGTTCTCTCTCCTTCCCTCCCCTCTCTTGTTTCGCCAACTGCTGAACAACTAAGGGTGAACGGTGCACTAGTGTATGTATTGGTTTACTTACATCATCCATTCCTCCTTTCATGTGCTGAATATCATTGTGGAAGCAACACCATTTCCCTTCTCATTTTGCTGTTTAGAATAGGATAAGCCTTTTATTAGCCCTGTATTAGGGGAATTCCAGTTTTAGGAAAGTGGATACTGGCACACCAGGATAATATCAAAGAATCCAAAATATGTCAGCTTTGTAAGTGTAAAGCTAAGAGATTGGACAGAATGAACAGCAATCAATTGAAACATGAATAATACTATATATAAAGATGCAAATGGAAACTATTTATCGTATTCTTCCTATACTGTATGTGTGTGAATTTATTTATTTTTTTACAAATAATTGACCTAAAGCATTGAAATTTGCTTGGTAACTTCTACAATGTTATGCTACTGGCTGACATTTTTTTTTGGGGGGGGGGGGGGGGGGGGGGGATTATGACTTTGGAGAGACGAGGATTCTCCCCAACGCCATTAAAATGTATGACAATAGAAACTTTTTTTTCATTTTTCAATTTTCATTACGTGTCACCAAAGCTTAACAAAGGTGTATTTAGAGTTTTTGACTTATGTCACTCACAATTCTTTCTTTTTAACTGCTTCTGCATGCTGTATATGTTAATATTGAACTGTCTTTTGCATGGGGATTTTATATAGACATTAATTTACTGTGATTATCAGTGTACATCAACTTTTGATACAGTATATATTATAAATACTTTTTTTTTCAGTCATAGCCAATTCTGACCATGGCCTAGCTTGTTTGTTAAAAGAACTCTTTGTTTTTGCGCATTCAGGTGCCAAAAGAAAAGGATGAGATGGTGGAGCAGGAGTTCAACAGACTGCTGGAGGCCACCTCCTTCC
This sequence comes from Hippichthys cyanospilos, assembly GCF_059441005.1. Lineage (NCBI taxonomy): Eukaryota > Metazoa > Chordata > Actinopteri > Syngnathiformes > Syngnathidae > Hippichthys > Hippichthys cyanospilos. Next base: position 5,138,852 of record NC_142382.1, read on the forward strand.
TCAGCCACCAGCTGGACTTTAACTTTCTTAACAATAAGCCTGTCTCCCTGGGACAGGCCTTGGAGGTGGTTATACAGTAAGTAGTTTTAATATTTAGTGTCCTTTGTAGAGTCGAACCAATAAGATTTTTTTTTTGACTGATGCGGATTTTTGCAAGAAAAAAAAAGTTAATGGGGTGATTACGTTTATAAAATAGAATTAATACAACAGCATTTGTATTTGCACAACTTCCTTGCATTGCTCACCCAATTATAAAAATTATGATCGGCTTAGTTTTGAATGAATAGTCTGCTGAATGACCTTATCAACAAGTGTCAAGATAAATATTTAAGGATACAAATAGTATTCGTTTATGTGTTATAATTTAGTTGATTATTTTTGGCTGACAAATCGTCAGCCCTTGATCCTATACGGTAAAGTACACACTAAATATACTCTATATATTATGTTTAGGCTGCAGGAAAAGCATGTGAAAGATGAGCAGATAGAACACTGGAACAAAATTGTGAAGACACAAGAAGAGCTCCGAGATCTTCTCAACAAGGTGAACAACTTCTCAAACACAAACTGTTCTGTGAAATTAAATGAAATTTTATTAGGAATTTAAATGAAATGATTACCTTTTCCTACTCAGATGGTCTCCACCAAGGAGCGTGTGAAAGAACTCCATCAGCAGTTCAAAGAGGCTAGCGATGTCAAACCGCCCAGGGACATCACGGCCGAGTTCCTGGTGAAAAGCAAGCACAGAGATCTGACATCGCTCTGCAAAGTAAGCTTACAAAAGCATAATGTTAGGTTCACCCAAAAATGGAGACTGCAGAGGACGACTGAGAGAGTTAGTTGTTATCGGGAGCATTGCAGCTAAACAAGAGTTCTATTTCTTTTCTTTCATAAAGAAGCGATCCGACAGAACCACGGCTGAGTGGGTTCAGTTCTATTAATTTTTGTAACGCTACACGAAATAACCTCGCAGCCCGGATTAAACCTCCTCTAGGGCTGGGTCCCGCCCGCGGGTCGTATGATTGACATTTCTGGGTTAAAGGTTTAGAGTTCAAATGAAGTTCACTGGTAAAGGTTATAAAGCGATTTAGATCCATTCTGAAATTTCACCCACAAGCTAAATTGACCTAACATTTTGAGAATAGTGATTGAGCTCAAGTTGTGACACCACATGGAGATGTCATAACTTCCACTTTTCTGGGAAGACTTTGGGGCGTGCCCGTGGGAATTTTTGTCTACTCGATGCTTGTTGAAACGCGGTGACGCCAACGGATTCCTTAGCGACGTTTGAACACAGACGTCTCGACCGAGGCTTCAATTACAATGTTCCGGTCAAAGAACGCGCACTCGCGATATAGAAGCTAACTCTTTCCAAGCGAGCGTTGCGGCTTTACATTACATACCGCCTGTCTGCCTCGAACACTGTCTGCAGCTACTTTTGAGGCGCAATTAGATTTCCGAAAGGTTATAATTGGTAGTAAGGGATATTTTACGGATGGCCCGGAATCTTTTCATACAGTGCTATCTAACTAAACCAGACAGGCTATGTTTAAGTGGTTTAATGCCTCGGCGGGATGTATTATTAGCACTAGTTTTATTTTGAGGGGGGTGCACAGATAAATCACCCGTGTGGGTGTTTTAGAAGGAAGTCTTTTTAAGCTTCTTCAAACACAGCTGGTGTCTGAAGGATTCATCTTCTGCCCCATGAACCCACTTCAAGGCCTCAGTGTGTCTTTACACGCACTCGCACATTCGACATTCGATAGGAAATATTTACGAAATATGCAGCCTATGACGCATTAGGTGAACGTCAGCTCTTTGTGGTTTTTGCAGGAGTATGACGAGTTGCAGGAGCTGCAGGGAAAGCTGGAGGAAAAGCTCCAGGAGCTAGAAGCCAACCCACCCAGGTATGTCTATTAGGCTGGAGTACGTGTTTATTCAAGTGGATGAAGCAACCAGCAATTAGTTGGTGCACGGTGGCTATTAGAGCAGAGGCCACTACTATATGAGGAAATAATGTGGATGGCTTGTTTGTGGCATAGTGCCAGGAGTGAGCTTAACTCATCACACACTTCACAATAAGTAGCACTTTGACAAATTGCGATCGTTCAGTCAAAAAGTATTATTCTGCTTTTTATAGACACTCCCAAGTTGAGGTTTTCTGTCAAACTACACCCAAGACAAACAGAATGGCATCTTCTGTACTTGAAACAATCTCATAGCATAGCTTTTTGGGTTGCTAGCTTGATGCTAATGTGAAATCACATGTGGGTTGTGGTGCTTGATTAGCTTATATTAAAGGTGATGTAACGTATTTGTGTGGATCCTCAAGCCTTAGTGTCATATTGATGTTATTATGAGGCCTATTAATTTAGGTAGCAATAAATATGACAGCTCGGGGTTGAAATGCACAGCCTGCAATTTGTCTTAGTCAAATTTGAATGGCTTTGTAAAACAGCAAAAACACAATTTTAGAATACACGTTGTTTTTGTTTTGCTTGTTTTTAATATTGGAACAAGAACTGCAACTAGATTTGTGCATGAATAAGCAAAAGGATGAAGTCCCAATGAACAATAGAAGTGTGTATTTTAAAAATGTGTTTTTTTTTTATACTTAGGCTATTATTATCCTTCTTGGTCAACAAAATTCTTTGTCCTTTTGGCGAAGAATAAGTAATATTTAATGGTTTGATATCACATTATTACACACCTAGCCCTACTAACGTTAGTGCCGTACTGATGAACTAGAGGAGTGGCAACATCTCAACAAACTATATCCGTTTGTCCGCAGTGATGTGTACCTGTCTTCAAGAGACCGCCAGATACTGGACTGGCACTTTGCCAATTTAGAGTTTGCCAATGCCACGCCCCTTTCCACACTTTCGCTCAAACACTGGGATCAGGTATGTCTTTTCTTCAGGAATTGCAAACCCTTATTCAGCTGGTCTCACGGGTGATTATCATCCACAGGACGATGACTTTGAGTTCACCGGCAGCCACCTTACTGTGAGGAACGGTTACTCGTGCGTGCCTGTGGCTCTGGCCGAAGGCTTGGACATAAAACTCAACACAGCGGTGCGGCAAGTTCGATACACAGCGTCTGGTACGTCCTCTCCATCGGGTTTGATTTTTGCATTGAAGATACGGAGCGTTTTGACGTGTTACTCCCCCGCCTTCCAGGCTGTGAGGTAATCGCCGTCAACACCCGCTCGGCAACGCAGACGTTCATCTACAAGTGTGACGCGGTGCTGTGCACGCTGCCGCTCGGCGTGCTCAAGCAGCAGCCGCCCGCCGTGCAGTTTGTTCCGCCGCTACCCGAGTGGAAGACCTCCGCCATACAGAGGATGGGCTTTGGAAACCTCAACAAGGTGAGTGAGAGTGTAAAGCGCAAGAGAGCTTTGCTGAGTAACTGGTGTTTAACTTGTGATGTTATTTTTATTATTATTAATATTTTCATCTAAGATCAAATATAACTGACTTTGCTATCTGTTGGATTTTGGCAAATAGTAAACAAGGTCAAAAGGAGGCAAAAAGATGTTTGGCCACTCTCAGCTAAAGTTTATCTTGAAATGAAACGTACAACAAAGAGAATTACAAACAATGAATCAACGCATCGCTTTGCCTTAGGAAAGTCATTTTAGCTTAATGCTAACAAGCAATGCAAACATCATTGACATTGCTAATGGTTAGCATTGATTGTGGGGGTTTTAGAAGCAATGAATGTTTAAACAGTGAAGCAATACAAGTATACAGATCACAAAGCTTTCAGGCATATACAGTATGTATCCTCTATGGAAAATCAGTAACATTATAAAAAGTATGCAATGTTTTTCTAAAAGACTAATAGGATATTATTTTTCCCGCATACCAATTTTAGGTGGGAAAAAAATTGAGTCGCAAGCGCGGTCATGGAACAAATTAAACTTGTATCTCAAGGCACCGCTGTATTTGATCACCGTCGTTTGCTGCAGTGTTTTGTGGCGTTGACCTTGATGTTGAATGTCCAAAGGCAGGTGTAATGCAACAGAAAGCATCTCATTGATATAATGTTACCATTATTACTATTACTGCTGCATTACCCTGACGTAAGAGTGTGGGCATGAGGTTAGGGGATGCATCATTTTGCAGCGTGAGGACATAGGTGTCCTCTCCCGTTCTGCCGCAGTGCATCATTATGCAATGCGCTGCAAAGCCTCCTCTCTTCAGCAGAGGGAGCTCACTCAAAGCGGTCAGACAATACTTTTCCTAATGGTCAATTGTTCTGCCCTTCTTTTTCAGGTGGTGCTGTGTTTCGACCGCGTGTTCTGGGACCCAAGCGTCAACCTGTTCGGTCACGTGGGCTCCACCACAGCCAGTCGAGGGGAGCTTTTCCTCTTCTGGAACCTGTATAAAGGTGACTGTTCGTCAGTTGGCCCTCACAAGGGGGCGTCACTTGATATTGATGTCTAAGTGGCAAATCGCAACAATGAACTTTTTTAATATTATTATTATTATTATGCTATTTAGTTTTTTTTACATCAGAAATAGAGGTATATAAAATGACATTTGTTTTTTGTTACTACAAAAAGAGCGAGGAAAAGATACTGATATCATGTTCAATTCATTATGAAGATTTACATTTTTAAATTTAAATATTACAATACTATACAACCCTAACCCTTATTTCAATCTTAAAGCAGTATATGAGTTTTTCTACAACAGTCAAAGAAGTATAATAAAATGTCATTTGGATGTTGTTTCTTTTTCCACCAAAAAGGGCAACAGAAAGATATTATGTTTACAAGCATAATATGAAAAGCTAAAATAAAACATTAGTCATTATTAATGAAAATTTGACTTGTTTGTCAGCCCCCATCCTGCTGGCTCTGATGGCGGGCGAGGCGGCCGGCATCATGGAGAATATCAGTGACGATGTCATCGTGGGAAGATGCCTCGCCATCCTCAAGGGGATCTTCGGGAGCAGCGCCGTGCCTCAGGTAAACCCGGAAGTCCAACTGCCACTGGGAGCCTCCCGCGTCCACACCGTAATCTCGTCCTGTTGCCGCGGCAGCCAAAGGAGACGGTGGTGACGCGTTGGCGTGCCGACCCCTGGGCGCGGGGCTCATACTCGTACGTGGCGGCCGGTTCTTCAGGCAACGACTACGACCTGATGGCACAGCCCATCACGCCGGGTCCTGCTATCCCAGGAGCCTCACAGGTGAGCGTATATGTACATATAAAATAGAGATGAAAGCATTAAGTAATAATATAATTAATAGAATGTCAAGAATTAAAGAATTCATTATAGTTCTACAGGGGCTGGATAATAAATGCTTACTAGAAGGAATGTACTATTTTTTTTTTTTTCCTCGTCGCAGCCAGTCCCCAGGCTCTTCTTCGCAGGCGAGCACACCATCAGGAACTACCCGGCAACGGTACACGGCGCCCTACTCAGCGGCCTCCGCGAGGCCGGACGCATCGCCGACCAGTTCCTTGGCGCCATGTACACACTGCCCAGGCAGGCCACGCCCACCGCCGCCAGCAACCCACCTCAGGCTCAGCCTGCCGCCACCACTGTGTGAAAATGTCCTCCTCTGGTTACAAAGACTTTTTTTTGGTCTCCCTCCCTGGATTTGTGAGCCGTCGTCAACATTCCAAATGAAAGCGGCCCAGATGATGAAATGAGACTTAGGGTGGGGGGGGACATCTTTATTCTTGAAGCACGGACTTACTTCATTTGTTTATACTTGTCAAGCCGCCTCACAAAAAATGCCATTCAAGTGTAGCTGGATGTGTCTTCAATTAGGGTGCGAAGTGTAGTAAAGTATAGTTTATATGAAACAGATATATTGAAAAAAATGTCATTAGCAATGACGAATTTCGTCATGTTTGCAGTTACTGTTTTGTTGTTTTTTTAACTATTTGTTTTGTTATTAAATGACTGGAACCACAACTTGAAATCGTCGTCGTGTATAATGCTCACTAAAATGGTTTATGACATTACAGAGAGCATAAAAAGTCTGCACACCCCTCATTAAACCCCTCATATAATGTGCCCCTCATTAAATTTTTTTTGATACAAGTAAACACAACGAAAAAATTGTAATGTTTTTTTCTCCACATAATCTGGTGTAACCGGTGCAACGGGAAAACATTTGATTTTTGGTTTTTGCGAAGTGGCTAAATAGGAAAAATTCAGGCGAAATAGGAGTCACTGTCACTATTTATTCAAGATGTTCCATACCTCCCCAAAGCGGCAGACTGATAATGGTATCGTCCGCCGTCACAGTATTGGTACTAACCCATCCTCACCATTTACAATGCCTTTGAGTAACCCTGCAGCTTCTATACCTTGTTTTTTAAAGCTACATGTTTTAAAGGGCCTGTATCGTTCTATTTTTTTCTTTTCACCTAACTAAATGATTACATATTTTGCACGATGAAAATGCATTTCCGAAATATTGGTTATTTTGGTGGCTATATATCCAACCTGGAAGTAAGACACCTGGTTGATTTAATTTTTGCCAGCAGAAAAGAATATTCCTTCAAATGCCATCGATGAGATATAAATATAGGCTACAAATATAGATTGGTGTTTCTGCTACTTCAGGTCAGCAGAAAAAGCCTTCCTATCCCTGACTGCTTCCCACTGCTATCAAGTATATATGTGCATGTCATGTAGTCTCTCATTATATTTCTGCAGCCCTGTTATTCCTCATAACAGAAGATTTAAGTAGAGTGGGGAGCTTAAAAAGAGATTGTTCTTAATCTTGCATCAGCAACTGCATTTACCAAACGCTGCTTTAATGCAGTTGCAGATGCCCGTGTGGATTTATAGCAGACAAAAAGCCAGTTTTATCGTGCCACAACTTGCTTCGTGCGGCATTGTGTCTGTATTAGAGGAAATATGCCACATTGGCTGCGATCACCGACTTGACTCGCTCTTGTACGTGTATGCAGAGGAACAAGAAGGAATGGGGGAGAGGCGGGACCTCGCAGCCGGGGAAGGGCGTTCTCTTTGCGGTCACAGCGGGTAGAGCCATCCCGAGGGGTGGGTCCAGCTCCGGCAACAGGAGGAGAAAAAAAAAAGGAAAACCCACCTTTTTCATTGTTGGGGACGCGGTGGAATGTGTTCATCTCGAACGGATTCGGGAAGGGGATATCCGAGAGAAAAGTCTTGATTTAAGGGCGAAGCGAAAGGGCCTCGTAACCGGGATGAAGTTATCGTGTCCTCCGCGGCCGCAGTGAGGGCGACCGGGGACCGCGTGAGCAACACTTCAATCGCCGGTTGGCATCTTTTTGTGTGGATTTAATGATCTCCCTTCCCGACTCGACGACGGAGCGCATTTGAAGGTACAGTCATGTCTCGTTTTCACTGAGTTATCTTCACATTTGTTTGGCCGGACATGAGCCAACATGAGCCGGGGCGGCACAAGTGTTCAACTGCGGCAAGTTTCCCCCCCTCCAACCCCCTTTTTCCCACCTCCCCGGTCTCGCTTTTTTAGCCAAATTGTAACAGCTCAGGTGCTCGCTGTTTCGTCGACACGTCGATAAATGTTACCGCACTAAAGTTCGGCGGCGTGTTTGTCATATTTTTAGCTCATTTAAAACGGACTCACCGGGCCAGTACGACGACTGGTCTCGATTTAATCGAGAATCTCCGCGAACATGAACATGCCATAACTGTCTGTAAGCACGTTCTCGAAGCTGTTTTTAGTTTTTTTAATGGCTCTAATTTATTATAAGATGACCGGTGATTTTTAAATCAAAGAAGTGAAAATTAGAGTGGTTGACACAATAAGCTAGCGACTGTGAGACTTTGTACCCGGACCAAGTGTTTGTTTGGGCTTCACTTCCGTCCGGGACACCGCGGCACGTAAAACGCAGCCAAAAACGATTTAGAATCGAATTAGGAATACATTTCGTTCTTAAATGTATTTTTATGTCGCAAGAATGTGTTGGAGTTGTTCTATAAATCTCAACACCACAGAAAGCTGTCACAGAATGACAATTCGAAATCAAAAATCGAAATTTGGGTTTTGTTTTCATTTTGAATTGATAAAATACAGCTGTTCTAGCTTCATTTTTATTTTATCTGGACCAAATCTTACTACACGATATCTCAAGGACAAGGTACCCATCATAAGGACTCTAGTTGGGACACATGATCTACCAGAACCTCAATTCATAATTATTTATACAGAAATCCATTTCAACAGGTTGAAACATTGGACAATGCAAAGACTTTATATGGGCTATCAGTTTGACCTGCAGGATCCATGTAGAGGATAAAGAAAATGTGCCAGTGAGTACTGCAATATTTCCTAGCAAATATTTATGGCATTCTGCATTGTGTGTTAGCATTAAGCTAGTGGAATTTCCTCAAGCAAACTTACGCGGTGGGTATTTTGAACGCACAAATATACTTTTGTTTTCTCTTTAATTTGGCAGCTAAAAATAGTAAAAAAAACTTTATATAGGGTGTGCATTTGTCTTGCCTGACAGATCCATGTAGAGGATAAATAATATCTGCCAGCGAGTACTGCAATATTTCTTGCCTGCTAATATTTACAAAATCTATGACCTTTTGGATTGCATGCTAGTAGACTTTAGCAAAGCTATGTGCTTTTTTGAAACGCACAGAGTTACTTTTATTTGTTTTATGTTTAGTTTGACAGTAAACTAACTAGTACTGTTAATAAACAACTTAAATCCTCTTGTTTTGAATAACTTCAAAATATGCCAAACCACTGCTTGTTATGACATGAGCGCCATTTGCTCAAATTTCTGTTGCAAGTCAAAACAAAACATTTCAACTGAGCAATCTTTTAATCTATCCTGTTTCTCGAAAGACTCGTAAGTCATGTCAGTCGCGACATGCGAGTCAAGGTAGCATTGTAGATTTCAACTTGTGTCTGGTCAAACATCTTGTTCGACTTGTATGACCGTGAGGAACAAGAGAATGTAAACATTATAGACTTGAAGATTATTCGTTGTCATGGAGGACACGAGGACATCAAATCGAAACAACTTGAAGATCAAACGGTATCACTGATAAGATTGTGTAACATTGATGAAATTTTCTGACTCACTGTTAAAAACTCATTTATTGTACGTAGTTTGTATATTTGTATTATACTGGCCGTGGTGATTAAATCATGAAGATCACAATGTGGAACAGATTAATTCTTTATGCATTCGATTGAGTGGTGAAAGATGATTTGAGATGAATTATTTTGGGTTACAAACAAATTAAGGCACCACAGTTGTCTTTTTGAACCTACCGCAAGCAAAAAATCGTGATGGGAAGGTCTTTGCAGTTATATGGTCACATTTCTTCCCACGATGGAAACTGTTCACCGGCAACATTTTTTTTTTTAAAGACAATCATCATGTTGAGTGACTATTAACTGAAGAAATATTTTTATGTTTTTTACGAGTCCAGACATTCACTGTTACTTATTTACATTTATTTGTTTTAGGGGTTTGCCTAATGTGACTCTACAAATTACTACTGCTAAATGAATTAAATCCAAAAATAATCAAATATTTTAAGTAATAAGGTACTCAAGTAATTAATTACTTTAGGAAATTACTAAAGGAATCGAATATTTTTTGGTAATTATGTACTAAAGAAAATGATTACTTAATTGCTAAAGATTTCAATGACTTTAGGTGCTAAAGTACTAAAGTAATTGATTAGCTCAATAGAATACTTTGTTACTCAGTTATTTCGATTAATTGAGTATTGTAGTACTGGAATTATTTAATACCAGCCATTTTTAGGACATTCTCAAGTCAAACTCTTGGGAAAAAAAAGTGCATATTTAGGATTTAATGAGTTAAGAACAACGAACCATCAGTTGCGATCCATTCGCAGCGCTACTTGTTTAAAATCTGTTGGCTGCGTTTTTACGGCACACACATTTGTGTTCATTGCATGTGTTGTGCTGGAGTGCATGCACTGACCCAAGGTCACTAAAAGCTAAACAGTACAGTGTGTGTCCTGTGCTACCAATAGACGAGTCTGTGTCAGCGCTAGAATAGGTTCTTGTGCTGTATGGAAGAATAATCTGCCAGGTGGGGCTCATAAAAAAAAAAAAAATGCAGCAGAGGGAGGTGGTGGGAACTTGCCTTGACCTGTTTGCAACATGAAGGTGAGCAAGACTAAGAAAAACATTATTGAGGAGCGAAGACATTCTGGAAAGGTGACTCTCGATCACACCTGCTGAGCTTATGCTTTTGAAGCCCTCAAAATCCGTATCTCAAGCGTCGCTATACTGTATTTGCTCTTGTGCGTGTGTGTGAAAAAAGTTTTTGGTTCCCTGCTTCCTGGGATGGTTTATTACATGTGGAGGTTTTGAAGTTAAACAAGTAACAGAAGGCAAATCAAAAGCTGTGGCAAAATGATCCATGTGTTTACAGTCTGAGGAGTTTAGCTTCCAACTTTCTGCAATTTCAGGACTAATTTGGAAATGATACCCGACAGCGAACATTACAGTTGCCTCAATTGAACTTTTGCAAATTACGATGGTCTCTATAACTGAAAACCTTGAATGAATATTTTTGCCAATGTTCTATTAGCAATTAGCAACCATATCATAAATTATTGTTTTCTGCAATCTCAGTTTGAAAAAATGTCAATTTTTTACTAAACAGATTAGTATTTTAAAACATCTGATTAATCGACTAATCAGCATAATCGACTGCATTTGGTTCTATTGTTTCGAGTCGAGACCAAGTTTGTCCAAATTTGTTCAAATTCTCGGAATTTCAGCCTCTCATCAATAAATATTATCTGGTTTCTGTAATCTTCCATGTAAGCAGCTTTATCCTTGCTGAATCAAAATAAATGATTTGCAGGCATTTACTTTTTATTTGGAAATAAATTACCCACATATTGACCAATTTTCTTGCATGCTATGGACCAAGCAAGTGGCCAAATCTCAATTTAGGTCTTGCATTTTTTGCATTGTCAAAATAATTAATGAATGAACGAGTTTTTTTTAATATGTCTCTTTGACTAATTGTCAGATTAATCAATTATTAAAGTAATTGTTATTTGTTGTCCTAATTTCCTTTTCGACATGCCCGACCGCCACCTCATTTGTGTAAATCCATTCACATTCAAAATATCCTCATTGAAAATGAATTTTCAGTTGAATTCTGAATTACCTGCGATTAGTGGTCTTGAATTTGAAGATTCGCTAGAGTGTGACGCCTTGAATGACCTCGTTGTCCTGATGTTTGACCGAGACGACAAATAGTTCTAACCACATACCGGTCCATGAGTTATCCCTTTTTTTTTTTGCAAGGTGATAATCATACCTCTATCTCAAATGATCCCTTGCGTAATTGTTTTTCCACTCGCTCCGCGACCACCCTATGAAACTAGCATACCCTGCTTCGGGAGAAACCAAAAACTAATCATTATGGGTGTCCAATATGGGTAATTATCAGACTAGGCTCTAAACCTGAGGGATTATAGAGTGGCTAAATGACTGTTCCTAGGGATTAAATAAAAAAGTATTGAGGCTTACTGCCTGGGAGAACCAAACCACTGGGAATGTCCAACCAAGCTTGTCAGTGGTAGCATTACCGCCAGTCCGCACATCAAGTTTTATTCACGGAGCCCCTGCTGTTAGTGGAGCATGGTCACATTAGTGTGGAATTACAGCTGACGTCAAGTGTTGCTAGCGTGTCGAACCAGCTTGGAAGGTTGCTTTTTTTTGGGTTTTGAAATCTCACCGGAAATTATTATGGTGCGACTGGTGATGTTAACCAATAAAACAAGCAGAAGCGTCAGAGTAAGCGGTTTCTTCCGTGCAAATGTCGGAATATTCTCAAAGCACATGTAGCGTAACCTGGATATTAAATGTAATGGATAGCGCCTGACGAATCAGGACCGGATGGTGTTGATTATATTTAGTGGCGGACCCACTTTCAACCCCGCTAAACCGTCCGACCCAATAATAGAGCGGCCACTGTACATCGAGTGGTATTTTACGCATAACAAAAAAAGGCCTCTCTTGAAATAGCACACATGAATCACGGACTCGCGGAGAAGTCTCTGCATGAAAGCCAGCGACTGTGTGTCCGTTTCCAAGTGTATTTTTTGCGATAATGCTTTAACGGGCTCTGTATGCCTAACGGAGGCCGTTATTGACAATGTGCAGGACATCTGCAGTCAGATCTGCTGGGAGATAAAGACGATTTGTACAACTTCACAGAGTTACGTTTTTCAGATATCCTGATTTTTGTTTTTGACAAGTAGTCGACACATAGCGCAATTTCATATATCGATTGTCTCGTAACGGGTTCCCTTTTCAACCAAAATCCGCTAAGTCTGCAGCAGGGTGTGTGCTACCCCGAATTGGATCTCTAGGAAAAAGACATTCAGGGTTTGGTCTACTATGAAATATTCATTGATGGATTAGTCTCTCATCATAGCTATCGTCATGTTTCAGCCCGACAAAACAAAACTAGCTTTCCATTTGTAAATCTGTAAAATATCCACAGATGTTTAGTCATGGCTCTACTGTCGTATTTTCATACAGTGACCATCTCGTAAAAAATACTACAGTAAACTGTGCTGCATGTACTAGATTCTATTGTAGAAATCTACGTCGAAATTTTCACAGAAGCTTGCACAACTGCAAGAAAAAAACTATTTAAAAGTATTTATTCAAGATTTGAAAATTTTGTGTAGAATAATAGGGTATAAAAAATAGCAATTTCAACACATCTTCCACAAAATGTATCCCTATTTACAGAGAGCCTTCACTAGAACAACTTAATCCCAGCGCACACGAAGGTGTCGCGCCATGATGGCACCTTTTAAGCGACCGCATGTTTTGATCACGTGACCATTCAAGATGGTGCCCTCTGGGTGTATAAAGCTACATTAATGTGCCAGGCTAACAGTAATTGTGACTAGGTTTTGCTTGGGTATTTCATAGTCAACCAACATTAATAATAATGTGACAATTTGAGCTTTGAGCCTCCCTGGTAAGGTCAACAACGTAGGAGCGCTGGAGAGGAGGAACCAATGGGAAGTGAAATCTCAGATTCATGAGGATCTGTGTGGTTTTTCGACCTGGAGCAACCTTGTCAGGGTCCTCAAATAGAAGGCGTCAGTCTGAATGGAAGCCCCACCCATATTTGATGACACAGGTGACACATAGCTGTGTTATTGTGATGGTTTTGAAAGGTGCAATCACTGACCTTGTGTTTAGGATTGTGGTTGCAGCAGTGTCACATTTCTGTCATTGCTACTAATGAAGCACTATTTGTTTTGACACCCAACTGTTCTCCTTACAATCAAAAATGACCTACATACTTTTTACCTACTTGTCTCTAATACTGCTACACCCTCGTCTCTTGCCAGTGTTTTTTTATCCGCAATTAGCCAATGACATTCCTGCGATTCCAGCTGATGTCCAAACAGCTTGAAGTTTTTTTTTTTTTTTTGACTGTCTGTGCCAAAGCGCTTTTGAAAGGTGCTACTCCCAGCTATAGACAGCTGTCATCAGGTTCTAGAAATTAATATGTCAGTCACTCAGTCAGCAAGCCCTAGAAGTGCATTTCAACACCGAGATTTCACACACCTATGCGTAGGTTCTTATTAAATTCTCACAAACACGCAAACAGTTATTTCTGGCAAATACAGAATGGTGCAAAAGTTATAAGAATTTACTGACTATATTAATTTGTTTTTTGTATATACATGTATTCTTTCAGATAAACACCTCAAAATGATGCAATAAATCAGCTAAAATCTTGAAACAAGGACTGCAACTAATAAATATTTTTATACTCTGTTGATTTTGTCAAGCGATGAATAAAAAAAAAATACTTTGTTCGATACCAGTGTGAGTATTTAACTCTTGAGTAGTCAATGATACCAATACCACGAGTTCTTTTGACACACAAATTCCCCCCAAAATAATTACAGATTTTTAAAGGAAAAATATTAAATATACAATAGTATTAAATTAATGGAAAATGATCTTTTTTTTCTAGTTTGTAATTTCTACTCCAAGGGAGCAGCTGGTACTATTTTTGGCTTCCATCACAAAACAGTGTCAGATATCGGCTCAATACCAATACTTATATCGGTATTCTCCTATACCCGTTTTTAATTTCCGTGATTTTATTCAAAAACATATCATTATTTCAAAGGGACACGAATGAATTGTGATTCATTTGTAGATTTGGTCCATAACAGGTCAGAAAAGACCGCAAAATGTTTTTCATTGTTTTCCAAAATGAATTTCAATGGATGACAGAAATCAGATAGCGTTATCATTTACATGCTTTTTGAGAGGCTGAAATTCCCACTGATTGATAACTAGGGGGTTGATTAATTTGATGAATTAGTTCTTGATTTATTGTTCCAACTTAAAAAAAATCTGCAGTATCAACACATGGATGAAGTCTTCCAGCTCAGTTACTCCATCTTGTAAATTGTTAAATTCCCAGTCTTATTTATCTAAAAATAAATCAACAATGAATAATAGACTTCTGTATAACTCATTTAAGCAAAGATCTGCTTTTATACCTTCCTGAAAGTACTCTTGCCTTCAAAGAATCCTATTTTGAAGTTAGAATAACTCATGTTTATACAACTTCTCCTGCGTGTGTGAGGGTGAATGAACCCCCCTCTCGTTAGTCCCCGAAAAGCGTGCCAAACAACTTCCTCATTACAGGCAGAGCAAGTGGGCCCTCTTCTCCAATTGAGGCCTCACCATTTGGTGTCTTGGCGGACACCAAACAACTTGATTTCCAGAAAACGGATCATATTCTAGCTTCAATGTGAGATGCCAGAACACTCACAAATATCCATCCATTAAAATATTTTATCTGAATATTTCTTTAAATTGAACTCGCTGAAGCTATTGCTAACGTCACTGCAGGCTAATTGTTGCTTCTACCGCAAATAGACGGAGTATTCTGAGTCATCAGGTTGAAGGAAAATCATTTGAAGCAATAAGTCGAAACGTGACACGCCGAATTCACTCGCCGCTTCAGGGGAAAATCCTTGTGTTCGACTCTGACACATTGGATACCCTGTCAACTAAGCATTTGAAAGACATATGCTTTTCTTTTACTTCCATAAGACTCCAGCACTTTTGGCCTTCCTATGATTAAAGGGAAAAAGATCAAAACCAGCATGAGATAGTAAGCTGTTTTCACATTTGTTCACATGCTCCTATTTCACTCGCAAAATTCCAAAATGACTCAACTGATACCTTCAAAAAAAAAAAAAATGGGTGTGGCATCAAACGAGGAAGAAAGCATATAGTTGTGGCTCTAGAAACATTTTGTTGAGGTCCAAATATCTCTTCTTTTTTTCCAGTCAGTTTGGACGATCGCGATTTCAATTGATTATAATCGAAGCAATAAATCCGACAACCATTTATCTAAGGTTTGATTGATTAAAAATCAATTTTAAACTGTGTGCAGTAAGTTCAGACAACAACATACTGATTTGAAATCAGTTTTAAAACTATTCATCTTGCTTAATGCCACAATTAATTCGTTAATGACTAATGTAAGCTGTTCAAATCAATCTTCAGTTTCACGATTTTGCTCATTTTTAAATGGACGATTTTTAAAACGATGAAACATTTGAATGAATCGGATTCTTCTCCAACTTTGCATACAGCTCAATCGCCATCTGCTGCCAGCTGCTCGCCATTTCCTTTCTATCTCCAAAAACGCTAAGCCATCATGATAGGATGTAAGACGTTGTTCCAACTTGCTTGACATACATGAACAACTTTGTTGATCTCATTGTACAGTAAATTTATGAAGCAAAAGTAGCTCATATTTCACTGCAGTTTTTACACAAAGTGGCACGAAACGGATGTCTTCCGTTCTTTGATATCTCCGTTCCTCGTGAATTATTCACAAGGATGTAACGGTGGCCCGAGCCAGACTTCTGAACTGCTTCCTAATGCCATATTTCAGGTAATTTATGAACACTAGTTGCTTCCGTTGTCATCCACAAAGCAATACACCGCTGCCCCGCTGTGGTCCATGTGAAGGTTCGTGAACTATGGCGTGTAACCTAAGAACGTCATCATATGGTCTTCGTTTAGCGTCTCTACCGACCATGGTTTTTCCCTATTGCAAAGGCACCGAGATGCAGTCAGAGTCAAGTCCAAAGATGCCACGCTAGAATGTTCTTCATTATTTGTGGTTTTGTTGGCTGATCATGAGCATGTGTTTGACATTTTTGCCGGCTGTTCCGCCGCTTCTCGAGGTGTCTGTACTTTAGCAGCCCATTCCGCGGTATAGCTTCTGTTATGTCTTTTAAACAGTCCGATTTCCCGTGTGTATAATACGCCCTTTTATTTTTTTCTTGTCTTTCTGTATTTGTGTACGATATGGCCCGGATTTGCCAGCGTCCTTTTTTCTTCTTATTTTTAATCTCAAGCAAATATCTCCCTATAGATTTTGGTGTATTTGCTAAAGTGGATGTCAAAACCGCAGCGGCAATTTTTCTGGCTTAAACAGGACAGCTTGCGCAAGCTAATTTGTTAAAAGGTAATACTGTAGTAGGAGCGGCAACTGTGCCGTGCTGTCAAATTTTGCAGAGGCATTTACATTTATTAAACAGCTTTTGCAAATTAAATCTCGCCCGGGGCACTTGAGTGCTGCTAGCTGCTAACAATGTAGCCGCTAATCCTTGGGCGCCTCCTAAACACTAGCAAAAGCCTCTGTATAAGCGCAATTAGGTGTTTTTTTTTTTTTTTAAGAGTCTTAATTAGAGATTTCACAATGTCATTGTGCTGTTGACAAGGGGTGCCATGGCTACAGTTTGTGTGACGCCGCAGGAACAACTTCGCAGTAAAAGCGTAGACGATATGTTAGATTATTACTGTAATTGGAAAGATTTTATTTTGAAGTTGGCCTCACCATTTTCGCTGGCCTGACTAGTTTTGGCCAAGGTGATGGAACGAGAGTTTGTATCACTGTGAAAAATGGCGACATGATTTTGGATCATATATAGTATTATTCAGAGCATTTTATTGTTGCCTTTGCTGGATGAAACCTCACATATGAGTCATGGTCTGAAGTCTCACCTCTGTATGGATCAGCAAACAGTAATTGGTGCATGTGCAAACGCTCCAAGAGAGAACCTCACAATCAGAAGGTCTATTCATTATAGTTAGATTGCTCAGACAGGTGTCCTTATAGTTGCAGTTGACAAGAAGTCAAATATATAATCAGAACAATTCTGATTATGGCTGGAGTTTGAGCCCTGACACATTCTATTATTTTGTTTAGTCCAAAATTAATGATGCAACAGTGAAGTTTCGTTTGGGGACTTTGTCTTCACGAGCGACTTTTTTTTTTCTTACCTCGATCTCCAGTTTTTGTTCTGACACTGCGCAGGCCACCTTGTTTACGGTTGAGGCAGAGAAGGAAATGGTTTTCAAAAGCATGTAGGAGGCACGGCGAGCCAGCAAGCGGGAGGCGAGAACGAAGGGATGTTTTAACAATGGGCGCTACAGTTAAGCGCTGTAAATTCCTCTGTCTTCCTTTCACTTTTTTAGGTGTGCTTGAATTGTATCTCTTGCGATCAGCCTTAGAAAAAAACGGAGCCCCCTATTTTCCCTGTGCACACTTTTCTTCGCCTACTTGGCTCAGGAGTATTTTTGGACATTAATGAAAAGAAATCTGAACTGCCTACCCTGAAAAGCCACGTCTGGGTCAACTGGGTGGAAACTTGCGTTACTAATGTTCTTAACATTGTCTGTGTGATCCATGTGTTGTAAATGTGCGTTCTTTTCAGTCAAGTGTACAGCGCAGGAATGTTGTGGGTTGTGGGGGGGAAACAGGGTGGGCTCTGGACCTAACAGGCCTATATCTTCTCAAAAAGAGAGGTGAGGGGGGTGGGAGGTTCTGGGACATATTTGGCATATTTCAGGAGCCATTCCAGTCTGGTTCAAGATGCATTCCTCCTGGAGATTGACCGAGCGGACAGACGGGGAAGGGAGGTGAACGTCATGCTCGCCTTGTGATCCTGACAATGATGATTCAGACGAAGACTGAGATGAGAAGTCTTAGTAATTGTTAGTGGGGTGATTGTATTGTATCTTAGCATTGTGAATGGGATTCAAACGTCCAATACAACACACCTTAAACAGACCTAACATGAGCTAATCCGTTTGGTTGATCCAGATTGCTGGAAAATAAAAAAATATAGATTCACTGATAGCTTATCTGGCTCCACGTGGCAGCAAATTCTTGCCAAGTCTTTTCGTTGGCATTTCTGTTGTGGTACACTTTCGATACAGCTCGGTCAAAAAGAGACTGGCGCAATTTTTTATGTTATTCATTTGACAGCAATGCAGCTGTCACTCAACAACCCAATAAATTGGGTAAAATAAAAAACCCACAAATCAACCAAAAATTGCTTGTTTTGTGGGCGGAATTTATCTGTTTAACCAATCCAATTTGGCTTTGTTTTTGTTTTAGTTATTTATCTACGGGCGTACATTCGAAAATCTGACACAAACTGACATACCTGATCGTGAAAATGGGTCAAAATGTAAAACCTACAAAACAACTCAATGTTGGAGTGTTTTATGGGTTGTTTTTGGGTTAATACGTATATCCTGAGTGCCATTCTATTCATTTATGTCCACTGTAGTCGACTTTTGTTTTTGCCTATTTGTTTTGACAGATTCTATAGAGTTCCAATGTGTTTGCTGTTTTGATGAGACAAAATAGACACAACAATGGACACAGACGAATAGGCTGGCTCTCAGTAGGATCTTAGTCTGTTTTTGACCCAATGTGGGTTATTTATGACACAACTATTTTTATTGTGTGAAACTTGGAGGATTTATTATTGTAAGAAAGCTCTCGTTTACCATTTTTTGGAATTTGGCACACCCCACTGGGCCATGGTGGGTGTTCTGGCTAACCAAAGGCATTTTTCTTTTACATATGCCCCAGCACGCATGACAGTTTGGTGAGTGAAAGTCAACCAGATTTCAGACCACCTGAGTGGAGGTCTGAGTTGTGGTGTCAATGTTGTAACGCGATGTTGGTAAGTTCGATGGAGATGCTTGGAGAAAATTGTGGTTTTGGTTCCGTGGTTTTAGTTCATTGACATCATCAATCAGATCCACAAATGAAGACACTACAGACAATCAAATAAATAAGAATGAAATGCAGTCTTGGATTGGTGGAAAGTTAAAAAAAAATCACATTGTGCCACCTATATTGGCCCTTCATTTTTTCAACCTCATAAAAGGAAAAATGTTGACCCAAAGTTCTTCACCCAACAGCTGGTTTTGTATGCCTTGGATACCGAGTACCTTTTTGATTGTTTTTGTATCCAGCGTTATAATATCTCTCTTTCAACATCCCCTCCCATGACTACAGTTACTGCTTTGCTCCTCCAGGATTTATGAGGCGTTAGTGTGTTATTTGCAGTCAGTTGGGTACTAACTGACGCGACAGTGGTTGGCAGGAGTTTGTTGTGGAAGTCAGAACCGGCGCAGGGTTCAGGAGAAGTCGAGTTCATCCAGAGGCCATGAATCAGTGTTTAAGGCCGAGTTGGGGATGTGTGCTTTTGCATGTTTTGTTCTGTATAACAGAAACCGCAAAATGTCATTCACACAAGTGTTAGCAATTAGAATATGATCAAATAATCAGCTTTTCTTTGTTTGGACCGGATGCCTGTTGTCCTCGAAAACCGTATCAAAGAACTTGCCCATGCTTTGATTTGTCTGATGTCTTCATCTTTTCATCTCGTGTGCCACGTTCAATTCAGTTCCTCCTTTGAAAGGAAACTCATAAAAGTGACTCTGAAGAGCAGTTATGTTTGTGGTTGCTTAGCACTTTTGCTTCACCTCTTGCTAGTTGTTTTGTCTCAACATATGACATTAGCAGTGAACTTAACTCACTTCAGAAAAAGCCGCAATTTTACAGATAGTGAACTATTCTTCAAGTTCTATTCCAGAGGAATTTTACTGTCACACTAAACCTTAAACAGAATTGCATGTTGTGTATTTGAAATAATCACATTTTTCTCACTGCTTGCATAATGCTAACACGCAATGGAAAAACGTCATTAACAGGCCAATGAATAGAAATAATACAGACAACATTTTTTTTTTTGTCAATATCTTGTCGGTCTAGTAAGGTTAGGCCAATTCCGCTTTAAAATCGTACATTTTTTGATAGGATGTTCAATAACATTTTTTTAAAGGCAATAACCTGTACAGGTATTCAACTGTTGAGTTTTCACTAATATGAATACAAAGTTATTGTTACCCCAGAACCTTTGATATAAAAAGTTAAACCGATGCTTGATAATTTTAAAAAAGGGTCTTTTTTAATCAAAAACATACAAACACCGAATGGGCAATTTGGCCCAAAAATAAAATCTCTGCTTTTACCAGGCAATCTGGATGATTACAATTCTAATTCATGCAATGAACCCAACAAAATGTAAAGTTTTTATTTATTAAAGCATAATTTCTGTGGGAAATATTTAGACATCAATAATTTATGCTGATTTTTTTAAAATCAGTTTTAACGTAAACTTAACATTCATAGCTTGTGTATAACTTGCTTGAATTTCACAATTTACTCATTCAATCCCAAAAACGTATTTTTACGTATCATGAGTTAATTACTTTCAAGTGTTTGGGTCAAGAAGGGTCTAAAATGGTTTGACACTGAATACATTAAGTAGAATAAATAAATTAAGCAAATTAAGAAAGCATTCGTCTAGCATTATGCCACTTTTGCAAAAGGGCGATTTCACGATTTAGCGAATTTTCTCATTTATGATTTTTAAAATGAGAAATTCATCAAATGAATAATAACCAGTACTCATCCATCTCTAATAAGGATAAATGGTGATCTTTTACACAAATGTCAATCTACTCACTCTACCTTTCATACAGTTAAACTAACATAAAAACAATCATTGCCTCTTCTTTTTGTAATCAACTATACAACAAAAGTGCCGCCCAGGCCCATTAGCTCCATTAGCTTTTGTGTTGTTGTCTTTTGGATGACTTCCAGAACGTTGACCTTCACGTGGGTTTCACGAGTTTTTAGCTCAGTTAGGTGAACCGCGTGAGGGGAAATATGACACACACTCCTATCCAGGTCTCCAATCTGCAGGGCGGCTATCAAAATAAAATTCCTTTTGCAGATTATTTTACTTGTGATCAGCAAATATACATGTTCTAAGGGAGAGGAATGTTGGGATGCCACCAGGGTATTAATCACTTCCCTATCTTCTTTTTCCTCTGCTGCGTCTTTGTTTTCTATTAATTTTTTTTCTTCACCTCGTTGTGGACCTTTAACATTTCTCCCTTTTTCATGGAATTGTAAAGCAGGTCAATCCGGTTGACTAGTTCAAACGTAAAAGGAATTAAAATAATGGTAATGTATGAGAAAAGGGATGGGAATCATAAAGCCTAGCAAGATTATCATTAGGATCATGACACAGTGAGTGCGATAATGGTAGTTAATTCTGAAAAAACAGTCCTTACACCCATGGAAAATAACTAAATGTTGCATTTTTTTTGCCAGATATATGTTTTGCACATTACACTAATAAAAACAGATTTGAAAAATAAAGTCACAGATTTCGATTTCTGCTGGTATTTAAGGGAATGTAACCCCTTCACTGATAATGAAAAAAAAGACTAATTATACAATGACAGATTATTTAAAGAAATTATTTATACACCTAAAACTGTAATTGATGGCTTCACAAGTCCCAATCGTTTATTGATTCCAGTATTTTTGGACTATAAAACGCACTGGCATATAAACTGCACCAACAAAAATTGAGGAAAAAAGTTGCGTCCTATCGTCCGAAAAATACGGTGGTTAAAAATAATGTTTGTATATAAAATCATTTGAGAACATGTTCTCGCCTGTGCAAATTCGAAATGGGCTAACATTACGCATGAGGTACATTGCGTCATTTCAGCTATTAGATTTGTCATTTCCAAAAGACAGGCAAACTTGCGCAAGTCGTGACGGCAAGTGTCTGTGAGGACTGTTTTCTCCAGCAGTTTATCTTGGAAAAGAGGAGGTCTGTCTGGCAGACCCAAAACCACAACACAAACAGCTCATCGCTGCCTCACGAGACAACGGCCTCAGGCAGTCAACAGTGGTCAAAAATGGCAACGCAATAAAACCACTCGGAATAGATATTCTTGTCTTTCCTTACTTTTAATAAGAATAACCTTATTTGGTTTGAGAAGCTTATTGAGGGAATAAAAAAACCAAACTATTTTCATCTTTCTACATTCCTCCATCAGCCCATGTATTGGCATGCCTTGATTTAGGGGCTTTAATCAAGTGTGGTGCAGATGCTTGCAGACCATGACTGCTTGGCTATTTCCAGCACTTCTTTTCTGCTTTGTTATTTTTAAATTATTGTGTTATTTCGGTTCTGTCCAACTGAAGGCTGTTTTTCGGAACGTGCCAGCATTGCTTTTGAGGCTCGTTCTCACGATATAACCACCGAGGCCAAACAATCGCTGGCTACGGCAGCTGAAGAATGTGGAGTCTGGATGTTTTTTTTTTTGTGCTTTTCCAAATTTGTGTAAGTCCGTAATCGTTTACTTGCTTGATCGTTTAAAAGTAATGCATCGTCTTGTCGGTTTGGGATTTTCCTAGTGCAGCAAACATTCCTTCCTCAAGGTCATTTACTGATTTGCTGTCATAACCCTGAATGTGATAAACAAAGGAAATATTGATAGGTGGGGTCAAGATGACATCAATAACATTTACATGGTCCACTTTTAACTTATATTTAGTTGTCAACCCGGACCGTCTTTCCTTGCGTTATTGTTTCTGTCACAACGCGATCATATGAACAGGAATGAGTTTGATAAACTCTTCTAAAATAATAAATGACTGTAATCATTATCTTAAACCTGCAGTGTATTAATAATTAATTATATCAATCTATGTGAAGACACAAGTTGTTAATGATTTGACAAAGTAGGAAGAGATAAATGTCAATATGCAATAATATTCTAGGGTTGCAACAATCAAGTGATCGATAATTAATCTCAATTTGTTACTTGATTATTACATTTAAGGCTGCAGCCATTAGGTATTTTTGCTAAATTGATATCCTACAGAAAATTTGACTATATTATACCCGGACAAAAATAAAAGGTTTTTTAAATACCGAAGACCATTTAACAAATTTCCAACTATGCATAACGTTTGTATTTTTTTTTTTTTTATTGTAAATATTTTTTTTTTATTTTAACTTAGACGTAAACTGTACTTAGCAGTAGACTTTTTTCCTCTTAAGCCAAATTCCTCCCTGTAAGTATTCCCCATGTACTGAAATGGCACATTTGGGTCATTCTGATTTGTTAAAAAGTGATCTGTAGAAACGGCAACTGTGTCATGCTGTCACTTTCGACTGCTTTCGCCATCTTATACGGGCCGCTCTAGCGCTGCTAGCTGGTGGTTAATTTCTGCTAGACTGAGCTGTTAATACGGTATCCCACTGATGAATGAACACTGCCGAGTGTGTGCAAAGAAATCTTTTGATTTCCTGCTGGCCTCATCCAAGGTCGCCAGAGGAAGCTGTCCTTAATTTTTGGCGTCCTTAATTGGCGATAGAACGTCATTTTTAGAACAAGCGCTGATGACGTCGGGACTGAGGAGCAACAATTCATGGTGAGCTGACTGCACATCGTCAATGCGCAAATGAGTGAAATAAATCTTTCGCCGCCACATGCTGCCTGTAACTTCAAAATAAAAAGCGTTGAACTGAGGTAGTCGAATCCATCCATCCATTTTCGTAGCCACTTTTTGTATTAAAAAAATGCATGGAAAACAGTCCGTTTTGTACACTAACATTTTGAAATACTGACGTTTTTTGATTCAAAGATTAATCAACAAAATAATTGATTATAGGAATACAGCTGTAGCCCTGCTTCATTTCTCCAAATTTCTGCATCTGTTTAAATTTTTTCAATGATCTTATCATGTCAGATGCATAAACAGCAGCTATTTTGTTTCCTAGACGAATTTTCAAAATGTGTTGAGGAACTTCCTTTTCTTTCATAGCAGAAGCTGCAATCAGGCCGATACAGTATGTTTGTATGCAAAACAAGTTAATTATTGACTTCTCGATCTAGCCGGCATTGGTCATTCTCAGTTTAAGGTGCAACTTATCATGAGATAACGCTCATGGAGCTGCTGAAGGAATGTGCGTTCATGTGGACACATTGAGTCCCAGGAGGCTCACAGGAATCCCGTAACCCTCGCAGGTCCCTGAGAGGCTCATTTGTGCACTGTGGAACATTGTTGAATACCAGGCATATTTTATGATCCTACCTCAGCCCGTTTCCTCCGTTTCTCCAAGCGTCTGGGTTTATTTGTCAAGCCCGGCCAGTTTGAGCCCTGACACCTCATTCCTTCTCCTTTATATTGCAGTACATTTATCCGCAGCATGTGCGGACCTTAGAAGATTGCTGAGTTCATCAGCTTGTTAGCGGGATAGTTTATTGTACCTGGGTGTTCCTGGAGCCGTGACAAGCCAGTGTATAGAATAGTTGTTTTGGCCGCCTGGTCAAACACGGATATAAGTTGAAGGCTTCTGCTTCTTGTTTTTGCGTGCCTCAAAAACAACAAAGTAGTCAGTCACGTTAACAATTTAAGATTTATAGTCCATGTTATGGGATCGTTAAGGGAGTGATTTCCTCATTTGTCCTGTAGGCCTAATTAACTGAGCATAAATTTGCTGAGATTCAATGCGTTCCACGTGTATGTCATATTTAATAGCGTGACTATTTTTGGGCCATTAGAGATTCTGTTTTATAAGCGCTAGCCTAAAACTTAATGAAGCTGTTGTCATAATTTTTCAGTTTTTGTTGTTGATAACTGTCCTGTTTTTCATTTGTGAAACTTTTGTAAAAAGGCACAAAAAATGTATCGTTTACAAACAGTAAAATGAGAAACGTATGGCCAGCCCGAGGTGATACAAGGCACACAACAAATTTTTATCATTGAATAATATTAGGGCTGTCCAACTGATGGTTACGTTAATAATCAATTGAGCTGTTATTTATTTTGTCCGAATCTGATTGAAGATCAATAGAATTTCTGTAAATTTATTAAAAAAGATGACAATATTTCAAAATGACTGTAAAAAAGTAGACAAACATCAATTAATCCTGCTGAGTTACTGATCTGGACATGAGTTGTTTTTGTTTTTTTCCCTTATTTCCTTATTATTTTTTTTTTCCTCATTTTTTTATTTGTTAATTTATGAATGTATTTTTTTGGTTTAGAATTGAAATTGAGAATCGATAGGAACCAGAATCGGATGGAAGAACCGGAATAAGAGCCGAAAGTTATTAACTAATGTTATGTTTTACTTTTGAATGCGCCGAACTGTGTGCTCTTTATTTGGAACAACATAAAACATTTGTACCACATTTGCAAGGAAATGATATTCTGGCTCCACTTCAAATGCCCATCTGAGCGTCAATTGGCTAATCTTAAAAGCAGCCATAGCCTTTAATAGAACTACCGTGGGTACTGTGGAAAATTATGAAACACTTCTTTGTTGCTTTTCTTTGCTGTATCTGTGAATCCTGATCTGCAAGTACAGCAAAAAAACAAAAACAAAAAAAAAAACAACAGTGTACCCTGTCATCATTATTTGTCGTCAAAGCCCGTCTGCAGTGTTTAATATCGTGTATGTCTTGTTTTCACTAGCCTGCCCTTTCATTCCAAATGGGCCCCCCTTCTCCTCTCTCTCCAGGTGTGTACCGGGCCAAAGAATGCTGCTAAATTAGCGCTTTATCTCTCTTTGGCGAGCGAGCCGCATCTGCGCTCCCAGCCATGCCAAGCATTTCAGACACAATTGACCTTAAAAGGAAACAATAGCGGCCTATCAATTCTGCTCTGCCAGTCAAAGAATGGCTCGCTCCCGCATGGGCAGGGTCCGACTCGCGCAGTAACAACAGCACAAGGAAGTGCTTGGCAGATGAACTTTGAAACTGAAGAGAAATGGTGGAGGACACTAACACGTGGTGGCTGTTTATTTTATAGGAGTAGATCAGGGTTAGAAGATAACATCCAAAAGTAATATAAATATTTTATTGAGATTTTTATAGATATATTTTACACCGCATACACCATATTTATGCAGTATATAAGCTGCATCTGCAAAAATTTAGCAAAAAAACTTTTTGTCACCCATGGACCACACTGGATTATAAGGTGCAGATCATAACATCAGATATTTATGCAAACAAAGAAAAAAATTGCATATTAGCCGCACTGGACTATAAGCTGCAGGGCTCAAACCATGAGAAAAAAGTTGTGGCTTATACAAAGTAGTCCGAAGAATAAGGTGTATGTGTGTGTGTTATATATATATATATATATATATATATATATATATATATATATATATATATATATATATATATATATATATATATATATATATATATATATATATATATATATATATATATATATATATAAAAACATGCAGGATTCCGGCCCCCGAGGACTGGAGTCCAGATATATATATATATATATATATATATATATATATATATATATATATATATATATATATATATATATATATATATATATATATATATATATAAAAACATGCAGGATTCCGGCCCCCGAGGACTGGAGTCCAGATATATATATATATATATATATATATATATATATATATATATATATATATATATATATATATATATATATATATATATATAACCGGGCAGTCGTGCTAATTGCTTTTTTTAATTTATAGACCATCATTTTACCAGTCCAACCCACTTGGGAATAGCTTTTCCTCCATGCGGGCCCCGAGATAAAATCAGTTGAAACCCTTGCTCCAAACCAGGGGTCTCAAACTCCAGTCCTCGAGGGCCGGAATCCTGCATGTTTTTGATGCTTCTGTCATTAACTCACCTGAATCAAATTATTAGCTCATCAACAAGCTCTGCAGGAGCTTGAAAATTTGAATCAGGTGTGTTTAAGAGAGTAGTATGGAAAACATGCAGGTTTGCGGCCCTCGAGGACTGGAGGACTACAGATCGTTTAGAGTCCAAACGATTACTCGATCATCAAATTAGTCGATTATTTTGATCATAGATAAGTTGTTGATTAATCGATTAATTTTGACAAGTAGAAGACTTTTAGTTTTGATCATGTTTTACTCTTGGTTGATGCAGTCTACCCCTTAAGTTCAACATTTCCTGTTGCATAAATATACAGTGCTATGGTAATAGTCCATGCAGCAGCACTGCGAGCGTGTGTGTAACGCTTAGCATGTTTTTGTGGCACAAGGAGAGCTTGAGGGCTGTTAGTCATTAGATATTAAGACTGGTTCTGCTGGTTTACAGTCGAAGTTGGAAGCAGTGAATGGTTTTCTATCTGACAGCTTGTCGACCAAATTGTCGCTCCACCTCTCCGCTGTGCCGGAATGCAAATAGCAGCAGGAGTAGGAATGCTGTTCAACACATGAGAAATCAACTTTCTCGCTCTGCTACTCCCACCTCCTCTTTTCCTCCTTCTGTCTGCGACATTCTGGACCTGGACTTCCTGTCTGTGGCCGTCCTTCTCCCCTCGGCGCTTGTTCTTTCTCACCCTGGTCCTCGCCTCTTGCAAGGCATCCTGTCCGCTTTGTTTGACTTGAGCATTCCTTTCCTCCTCGAGCAGACAAAACAAGCCCAGAGCTCTCTGTGCTGCAACCCCCAGCGCGCGCGCGCACATACATATCCTGTTAATCACTCAGGAAATGGGTGCCCGTTCAAACGCCTGCCCTGGAACCCCGGATGGAGTTTCAGGCCTTGAAGGTTTCTCCAGCCCCGTTCTTTCGCTCGTCCACATTTCCCGTTTTGTTTTGCCCGATGGGACGCCCCGCGTCCCAGCAGACACTCCTCTTCTGCGCTTCATCTGAATCCAAGTATTTTGCTCGAAAACATCCACCTTCGATTGAGGTTACTTGCTGCTTGGCAAAATTCTATTGGTTCTTTCTGATTTTGCCAATTGATTGGTTCAAACAACGTAAGCGCGTTACAGGAAATTTGTGTGAATAAAGCGGTCCAGATACTAAGCCCGATTCCAAGATGGCTCACTCATTTTTCAGGCCAATTTCAGGTCAAGTCGTGGTCGTGCATTGTATAAGGAGAAATTGGCAGCTTCCAATTATGTGAATGCATTTCTAACAAGAAATGTATTAGCTTGAAACACTGACAAATATTTGATCTTTTTTTTCCATCTTGGTTTCTTGTCTCGATCCAATGAAAAAGACATTTGCATGTTTATTTTTTATTTAGTTTTCCCTCAGTTTGTACAAATGGAAAGGTTGTCTGATGCTTGCCAGTAGTTGGCAATGTCATATTGTCTAGAATAGATCAGTGTTGCTTAACCCCCCCCCGTAAAAATATTTCCCCCCCCCCCAACCAGCCCATTAAAAAAAGAAAGAAAGATAGATAGATCAAGTTTTATTTCCGACTAGTCTGCTGGAAAATTACGTTACTAATGACAATTTGGAATAATTTAATACTTAAAATAAAGCCATACAGAACTTTGCAAGAGGCAAAATAACTTTAGCTGGCAATAAGTTGTTTCTTGTTGCAATCAATTTGCTCTTAATTTGAAGGGAAAATGTAATATTCATGACATTTAAAAGAAATTCAATATGATTCACTGATACCTGCAGAAACTCTTAAAATCTCGCATACTCCCTGGGTTACTAGTACCTGCTTTTGAAAACTGCTAATCGAGATGAATGGATTTAGTCTGAAGCATTTTTTTTAATGTATATTAAGTATCTTGAATAACTATCACATGCAACCACTATGCTTATTTGAACATGCTTACCTTTTAGACACTTTCAGTTTATAGACAAAAGCAATGTCAAAATTGAAATCAAATGTTTGCTATTTCAGGCTCCAAAACACACTTGTTACTGTGAAAATCAAAACACAGAGCTATTTTTAAAAAAAATCAGAATTCAGTGGCCTGAACCTCCCCTAAATTATCTATGATAAACTTGACACCAAAAACATTTACCTACATAATCTAAAAGATAGGCATATCTGGCCTTTATTAAACCGTAGCAGACATGACAGAACAAGAATAAATGATATTCCCAGAATGATAAATGTGCAAGAATAAATCTTTACAGCATGTACAGACACATTTAAGAGCAGATCTTCTCCTGGGAAAACAGACTGTGCTGGTATTAAAATGTCTGCTAACTGTACCTGCACCGGCTGGATTTGCAAAATTTGTTTTTTATCAAATGAGACTCAAATGTTAAAAAATATGAAAATGTCTCATTTGAAAGTCCTCCAAAAAAAAAAAAAAAAAAAAAACGCTCAGTACCCTAGCTTAAAATAACAAGATTCATACAAGTCTGCAGTTATTCCAGTGCTTGTGTAATATTTTGAGAATTTGTCAAAACATTACATTGGATTTAACCACTGTAACATAATGTTGGGCAGATGCAAATGCTTTCATATGGATTTGCAAAAACTCAAAGGCTGTTAAATGTGTTCACTCTGCTCAGTTTTTCCATCATCATGTTGTACTCCTTTAGAAGGCAAAATTAACAGCTCCAGTGATCCAATTCATTTCACACGGAACTCTTATCAATCAATGAATCGATTAGCATTTTCCCTGCTTAGTTTTTTGCAAGTATATTCATGCCCCAGATGGAACACATTTGTTGCATCAAAGACTTCTGCTAGACTGTTTATAAAAAGACTTTTGGCTGCAACCTATGTTTTAAGTGAACAATTTATGATGTACTATAGTGTTTTATCATGCAGTGTGGAAAATCCCGTTTTGCGGCAAACTTTCACAACAATCCGATGACATTTCGTATCCCTTTTTTCACTCAAGTCGGAAACAGGTCGGAAATTTGCACGATGGCAACAACAACGTGGCGGTTTTGGGTATTAAAAAAAAAAAAACTGTACGGGGATTTTGGAGAATGTCTCACTTTTGAGATCCACAAGAGTAACACAAGGATACCAATAAAGGAAGAAAAATAGGCAAGCCTTTGCAAGTAGTTTAAAAAAAGTATAATAATACCATACAAGTCATTATGGAAGTAATACTTCCTGTATCGGTCCTTAAAAATATTTTGGACTTTCTCTAACCAAAGACTAAGAAGAATACTGCATTCATATGAAAATAGCAGAAAAATCACACATCAAAACTTTCCTTGAAATGCAGTGGTGGTCAGAGTTTCACAAGGTGTGGGCATGGCCACCACATAGCTCCGCCTCCATTAAGATTTCCTGACCACACATTTTGACAGATGGATATCCAACATCTTTGGAGAAACGTCATTTTTTTTGTACTGTTCCATTCAGTTTTTTTTTTTTTGAGCTCCCAATTTTTACTATTGCTGTAATTTGAAGTTCTTCCGTCTGCCTCGTCTTTTTTCCCTCCACACTCATCCTTTTAATTCGGTCCAGACTGCTGTCTTAAATCTGGATTCTCTGTGCTTAACCAAACATATGGAATGCTACTGTAGTGGAATGCTTGTCTTCTGCGATGTGTGTGTGTTTGGAAGCACTCAAGAGCTTCTTGGGTCCTTGTTGATGATGATGATTATGATAATAGTGTGCGTGCGTGTGTGTGTGTGTGTGTGTGCGTGCCAGTGCCTCCCCAGAGAAGTGAATAGGGCCTTGTGTTGCCGCGGCCAAACATGGCTTGTCTGCTCATGCATGAGTCTATCGCAAAGCCCACAAAACACGTCTCCACTCCCGGGATGTTAGTTTGACTCCATCACATACCCTTCATTCATTCCACTCACAGATCAGTCTGAAGGTCAAATGCAGGCACGAGCAAAAGGTGCTCCTTTGAAAGACCGATAAATTTCATTTTTGCTAACCACGTTGTTTATTTGTTTCCATTCACAGGATGGAGACTTTGGGAAGAGGCGCTTAACATGTCACAGATGAAGGATGTGTCTGAAATGTGAGTTTTATCTTTTTCCACTCATCTGCAGTTCATTAAGAGCGCTTGAAATGTCAGAATTAACCTTAGATGGTGCTGAACTTGTTGCATGTGGTAATCCTGCCTCTTGCTTTTCTTTTCATGGCCCAGTTCATTGACGTTTGTTGCAACATTTCCTTAAATGTCTGTAAGAGGAGAACAGCTGAGCTAACCTTGTTTACGCTTATGCAAAACAATTGGCACTAAGTAAAACATTCAGTGACCCTAGAAAAACGAAAAACATTCAAATCTATGCTACATGGATTCGAGTTCCATCAGGCCAATTTCTTTGATTGAAAATAAAAACGATTTTTGACTCATTTATATTGTTTCCATTTTTTTTAAAGGGTGAAGACATTCAATGCTTGCTGTTTATTTATCGATATATTCTGCACTTTTTTTTGCTAATTCAGTGTCCAATAATGACTGCTACTAAATTTATTAAGTACTAAATTAATCAGTTACTATAGGTAAGTAAGTATTAAAGTCATGAATTACTTTTGTATAAAAGTAATCAATTATTATAGCATTTAAGTACCTAAAGTCATAGATCACTTTCATACTCAATTGCATAAACAAAACAAAAAAATAAAAGTAAAAATAAGTCTTAGCGATTGAGTTTGTTCATATTTCTTTTTTTTTTTTTAATGGTCATTGACATGACCACATTCACTGCATTTTGACTTGCTCTGTTGTCAAAAACAGCAAATGAGTTAAATTATTCACCAGTCAAATGACTTTTGATCTTTGATGCATCAAATGAATAAGTTAAATGAACCACTATGAAAATCATTTAGGCGTTTTTAATCCCAAACTTAATTTTTATAAGTCTTGTTGTTGATATTTTGGATGAGCGAAAGCGTCAACATTTTGTATCTTAAAGGCTGACCATGGAAAATAGATTGAGATTATCAGAGTTTACCAATATAATTAATCCGTGTACTGTATATCGGTTACACAAATTCTGTTCTTTGTTTTTTTTAAACCTTGCCCCAGTGTCTCTTAGTATCTTGATTCCGCATATTTACTTGAACTTCCTTTGGCCATCCATCCCCCTTCCTCTTCATCCTCCTCATCTTCATCTCTTCGATGTGTTTCCTGTCGGGCATAAACGCCGGCGCCAAACTTCCTTCCCTGTAGCCTTGAGTTGTACACAGGAGTGGCACACTCCACTGTACTTTTCATGCAGGCTATACGGATCAAGGCGCTAATGTGTTTGTTGGTGGCAATAAGCACAATACGGGGGCCTCTTCCCTTTTACATGAACTATTCTGGATTCTCCGAGTTGAATACATGACATGATGTTGCTTCATCCTCCCCCTCCCGGCTGCACAAAAAGCCTTACACATTTGTTGTAAACAGAGCACGCCATGTATCAGCCGTGCCATTCATATCAGCTGGCAACATGTAAACACAATATTTTTTAGGTTGAGAATTACAGTGATTACATTTCAAACTCAAGGAGTGGAATAAGGAGTTTTGCGTTATTGTTTGCTGTTGGGAATTTTGGACTTTGCCGTCATTCTACCGAAGTGAACTTCAAAATAAACACCCTAAGTAATACATGAAAAACAATGCAATGGCCTGATCGTTTTGTAATTTAATTACAAACGGAGTACCGGTTGTGTTCTGATTAGCTTGACATGTTCAAGTTTCCGGTAGCTGTAGGTTACAGGTTATTCAAAAACCGAAAAAAAAAAAGAATAAATACAATTACCGTATTTTCCGCACTATATGGCGCACCGAATTACAAGGTGCACCCTCAATTAATGACATATTTCCAAACCTTTTTCATATATAAGGCGCACGCTCAATTCATGACGTATTTTCAAACTTTTTCAATCACAATATAGTAATACTCAAAGTAATAACAATAATAACACAAATAATAACTCTAAACTCTCAATGGCATAATAACTCAATGTCAATATGAGCAACCTTGTTCAACTGTAAACACACAAAAGAAACAGGTAAAGCTTACTTTATCATCTACGAATCCCACTCAATATTAATCTATATATAAGGCGCACCTGATTATAAGGCGCACCATCAGCTTTTAAAAAAATTAAGGCTTTTAGGTGCGCCTTATAGTGTGGAAAATACAGTACAAAGCACATAAAGACTACACACTGGGTTCACACTGCAGCCAGAAGTGACCCAAATCTAATTTTTTTGCCCCTATCCAACCTGTATCTGATCTGGTAAAGCCAGTGTGATCGACACATATTTGCCATTTAATAAATCAGACAGGTCACATACAGGTAAATTTTTTTTTAGAAATGTCAACGGCTTCGGATTCCACAAAAAATTCGGAATTGAGCGTTAAGCCCTGCAGTATGAACCTAGCCAGTGCTTGGAAAAAAAATGACGCCAATCCTTATATGATTGCAATGACACTTCACGTGGCAAAAAACAAGCCTTTTCCCTGGGGTCATTCACCCCCCCCCCCCCCCCCCCCCCCCTTTCAAATAGGGGGGTAAGGTTTCGTAATACTTCAGTCCATATTGTTTCTCCTCTATGTACGTCATCACTTTCGCCTCCCGCAACTTTTCCTCCTCCTCCTCCTGATCCTCTCCTCTGCCCGTCGCCGCTCAGCAGCAGCGTGCTGCATTCCTGCCGCAGTAATCCACTCAGTCAGCTTCCTACTCTGCATTCTGCGGCCTCGCACTCATCCTCTCTCTCTCTCTCTCTCTCTCTCTCTCTCTCTCTCTCTCTCTCTCTCTCTCTCTCTCTCTCTCTCTCTCTCGCTCCACAGCCTCCTTGACTTGCTTTTTCTCATGAAACTGCAATAAACATCTGACGCCAAAGTGCGGGGAGGGTGAAGAGGAACTAAGCAAGGCAGCCAAGTGGAAGGTCGAAGGGAGGGTGTTAGAGGTTGGACGTGTTGGCAGTGTTAGCGGTGTCGATCCAAGTGTCATGATGCTAATCCCCTATCCGATGCATCAGATTTACAGAAGTTATTGGTAGGGATTGAAACGCCACTGAATTTCCATTGATGGATGATGGTGAACTTCAACCATTATGAACTTTTGTACCCCAACCCACGTCATATTTTGCTGAAGTAGGTGTTTCATATCGCTGATATAGCTCAACTTCCCATAGCTGCTGCCATGTTATTTTATTTTTTTTTTCGACAAGCGCTTTTCAAAAGGTGAGCCCTAAGAAAAACATGAATTGGCAAATTGAATGAGACATACAGTACCAAAACAGCCTCATGCTAAACATGTTAGGATTAAAAGAAAATTCTCTTGCAAAACTCTTACTAATGCACAATTCTAATCAAATAAACCCAACAACCATTTATTTAAAGGTTTGATTTATTAAAAAATATGTCTATCTATATCCGATGAGATTGACGCACCCTTTTTAGAAACTAAAAGTCTAAGTTAGAGCAAGGCAACACCGATGTTTAGTAGTCAAGGAGGCCGATAATTGATATTTGGAGCTAATCTTAATTGTCACTAAAGACAAAAAATATTGCCTTAAAAATACTCCAACTTCTAAATCTGTTTAAATGCTTAAGTAATTTTTTCTTGAACAAATGTTCTGGTTTGCATTTGTTACAATATGTATATTTTTTCGGAAATGCTACCTAATGTAATTTTTGGGGACATGTGAATGTATAAAAAAGAATCTTTTGACTACTTCTCTATGGTTTTCCTGACCGATGGAAATGAGGTGTTCAATGACCCGCTGTCATCCAAATCGAATCGGTTTTCTGTCGAGACATTTCAAGCACATGCATACTTGACAAGTGATTTACTGGCAGTTCCTTCACACTCATTCTTCCAGCACATCTGGGATGAGTGTGCTCAAAAGTACGAGGGGGGGGATAAACGGATGTGAGGTAGCGGTTTCACCATAAATCTCTTTTAGCGCTTCGATAAGCCTGCTAATGCATTTGTACGCTCGGTGGCAACTGGTTACTTTTTTCCCCCCCATTCTGGCCGGCCAGCCTCGCAGATGTCACTGACACTCCGCGAGCCTGTTCTACAAATCAAAATAAAAGTGAGCACGTTCACATCACTGTTAAGCTCCAATGTGTATGTATGTGCTTATTCTTTATGAGTCCCTGGCTCAGCTTTCCCTGTCTTACTCGCTTAAATCACACCGACAGTTTGTCGACACAACAAGTGTCATCATGTTGCCACGCAAAAACATTTATTTTTCATTTCGCGCTTGGATCCCCGCTGCGCGTTTAGCTGACATCCGCCGATAGCCGAGAGTGCTTAAACAGCTGTAAATGTACAGTAGCTTTAAATAGCCAGCCAACGGCGCTGGCAAAAAGTTATGTCGTAATAGTTAGAAAGTAATAAATAGTACACAAGGACAAATTACATCGTAAAAATATTATTTTTAATACGTTTCCGTCACGGCTGCGAACCTGTGTGGTCTTTTATTTTTAGAGTTCAGTTCAGTCACTGTGCTTCACAGATGTAGTACTAGTATGAGAGATTATCATCTGATTGAGGGAAAGCCGCTCCAAGTAGAAAGTGCTGCAAGTAGAAACCAAGCGAAACTTCTGCTGCAGGCTTCTTTTCGCCGCAGTGAGTTTCAGCGCAATGCAAATGCAGAAAAAATTTGGTATTTTGCAACGGGCATTTTTCTTTGTATGGGGCAGTAAGAAAGAGGGAAATGTTTCAATGCATGAATTTCACACTGCTGGGTATTTTTGCACATGAAGGTTCCTTTTAGAGGAGTTTTACTGTACCATACATTACTATATATAGTATATAGTTACTATTTGGTCATCGAAAAAAGTTGCAAAAAGTTCCTAAAAGTTACTATTGTTACAATTAGTTATATAGTTTTTAAAAAGTTCCTAAAAGTTACGATTGTTGCGATTAATTATATAATTTTTATTGGCTATATTACCATATACTATATTACTATACTTCCGTATACAATATAATTACATATATGTTAGCTCTATAGTTTCTATTTGATAATCGACTAGTTGTCGATTTAATCGTTGCAGCTCACCTTTCCATCGGTTGCTCCAATTTCTAGTAATAGAGATGAAAAACAGCTTCAGTTTCAGCATGATTAACAAAAACGCGCCCACCTCAAGTAACGAGCTCCGTGACGTTCTGCTTAAATGCACGGCGGCCTTTAATTTCTTTACCGATTTTCAGTCAGAAAGGCTTACATGACTGCACAGGAAACGACAAGCCGAACATTATGGGCTGCCGCGTTTCACTTTCTTGGAAAAATGCAGGCCAAGCACCAGCTCGCCACCATCTTGTGGCTTCCATTGCTGCGCCAGCATCTCTACACACACATTCACAAGGACTAACTGGCAAACATCCCGCACATGAAGATGCGGTGGAGCTTATTTTGCTTGGACTCTTTATTAACCACCATCTTTTAGGCAAGGGAGTTTGGAACCCATAAGTTGCTAATGTCAAGTGCAAGAGAGACAGATTTTTTTTTCCCCTTTTCCCTTTCGCCTGCGGTGGGGGGAACAGAATGTACGAGAAAGACAGAAGGCAGGGAGGAAAGAGTGGCTGAAGCCCTAATGATATGGTGTGTGATTGTAACTTTGGTGCGTGCGTGTGAGAGAACAAGAGAGACACTCAACTTTCCAATAAGTTTTATTATCGGGCCCCCACCTCCTCTCGGGAACATCAATATCCGACCTGTGGTACCTTTTATGTGTTTCGATGAGTCAGAGCCCAGTTGAGTTTGGTGGAATACACTGTAATGTATCAAAACGTTCTAAATTTGGAATCTTGGTTTAACATTCCACTTACAGCTGGGGAAAGCAACTGCGGCTCTTAAAGCCTAGCCATGTTGACTTTTCTGTTACCCTTGCACTGCCGAAATGAGGTTTGATTTGTTTTTGGCCGCTTTCAATTTTCTTTTCCGAGCCTGTGTTCACAGTACAAGAAGCCGAGACGGGGTTGACTTTTATTGCGACGTGTGAGCGATTAACATTAGTCATACACTCATTTAAAGCTGCAATTGAAATTAATTGGATGCAGGTGGTGCTAATGTCAACACGACAACAATGCGACTTAAAAGTTGGGGTTTTTTCACGGGGTCGCCTAGAGCAGTTGTTCTCAAATGGGGGTGCATGTGTTTCTGAAAGTATGTGAAGACACTATGACAGGGGGGTCAAACTCGTTTTAACTCAGGGACCACATGCAGGAAATTCTTATTTATTTTTTTTAACACTTCACAAAATAATCTTGCGGGCCAGATTAAGCCTCCCGGTTTGGCTAGAATAGGCTTCATACCCCTGCTTTAAGGGGCGTGTGAGATTTTTGCAGGATTTTTGCAGGTACTGTCTCAGCTAATCAAATTTAATGCTGTGAAAGGAACAGTACTTTTTTTTCAAATTAGGAGCAAATAAATTGGAACTTGATTTTGACCAATTACGGTGACTTCTTGCAGCATTTACTAGCTGTAGGGTCCAGCGATTTACAAAACAATATTTCAAATACAAAATACAATTCACCCCAACAACACGCAAGAGATAGACTCGATTTCAAATAACAAAATTCTCCAAATAATTTACAGCCACACCTAAACAGGGTTGTGGCAGAGGACGATAAATCTTCAACACGATGAACCTATGTTACATAACGATATTCGGCAGCTCAATTAATCAACACAAACTTCCTTCACATGAGACTTGTCAGTAGTATTAGCTAGCATAGTAGCCATAGTAACGCATAACACTTTATAAATATTATGATGTGAGATATTATGTCTATATCTGTTCATTATTAGTAGTAGTAGTAATTGCTGTGTGAAATGCTTTAGTACATGTGGAAAGCTGCCAGAAAATGGACAGCAGGACGAAAATTGGCGGATTTTAAGTACACTTGGTCCAAGCCACTAGCTTCTCCCGTCATGAATGCAGCTAATGAGGGCCCAGCCCCCGTGATAATCACGCTTCAGGTATGTTGATTGGTTTGGCAGAGGTGGGTCCTTGCCAGAGTCATTTTGCACGCGCCACTGCCCATAAAAAGCGCCCCCTCGGCCGTGCTGGTGTGCGTGTCAGACAGAAATGCTGGGGAGAGGTTAGGTAGGGAGGAAAAGATGCCCGCAATGAAAGAAAATACACAAGATGATGAGATTATTGCTCCTACGGACTTGTAAATGATGCCTAGATCCCTGAAAATGTAAAATAAAAACATGCAAATAAAACGACCTCAACAAAGTTATATATATATATATATATATTTATTATTATTATTATTATTATTATTATTTTTTTCCCCCTGCTGTCCATGTCCTGTTATTTCCTCTAGCGCTCAGCCGCGTGCCGCTCGCTAAAACCGCCAGACCTCATGAAAGTACAGAATAGTTGGAATAAAAGGCTCTCCTCATCACGGCGCTTTGAGCTCGCCATTGTGCGTTCAGGAGCGTAATCGGTGCCAGATTGACTTTCAAAGTGCTCCGTTTGGTGTTCGACAAGATGTTTAATAAATTGTGCTACGACTACTTTTTTCCACAGCAAATGAAAGGTTGGAAAGTACATAAAGTCGTGCGGGAATAAAACATGATGGCAAATTGGTGTGTGTTTACTGCTGTACTTGATTTTACTTTTCTATAACAGTGTGAACTGTTTTAAAAACATCAAACGGTCTTTATTTGCAGTGGTTTGCACCCTTTGAACACAACTGAGGGGAGACACGAAAGAGAGGTTTAGGAGGAGTCGATAAGTGATGATGTGTGCAGATGTGTCCCACCCTCAGGCTGATGTCCCTCCCTCGTGGTCAATAGCGGCGCCTACTTAGCAAAATGAAAGAGAGAATGAAGGGGGCGTAATTGGAGCAGGAAAGCCCACCACCTGAATCATGCATGAGACAAAAGCTCAGACTGTTTGATGTGTGGAGCTTCTGCTGACAGGAGGCCTTTTGTGTGCTAATAATCGGTGTCATGCTTGCGTCTACGTACTCTGGACGTCTGCTGTGGTGAGGTCAGAACATCTGATGCCCCTTTTTTCGATACACGCTACCCATTAACGCTTTTCCGTCAACAAAATTCCAAGCAGAGTTAGGGGACGTGAATTGTATCTGACAAAAAAAAAATGCAATTTTAGGACTTACTTGGCTAAACGAAGAAAAACTTATTTTTAC
The DNA here is from genome assembly GCF_059441005.1 of Hippichthys cyanospilos. Classification (NCBI taxonomy): domain Eukaryota; kingdom Metazoa; phylum Chordata; class Actinopteri; order Syngnathiformes; family Syngnathidae; genus Hippichthys; species Hippichthys cyanospilos. The sequence continues at coordinate 5,177,941 of NC_142382.1, forward strand.
TTTGACTTGGTGTTAATGAGACACGACTGGGCAATTTCAAGCTACGGCTGGGCAATATGGCCAAGAAATCAAATCTGAATTTTCTTCAATATTCTGGACGTTAGGGTTTCAAATGAATTTAATGGAAGAAATAAACACAACAAACATTTATTTCAAGGATAATACTTTAAAAAACATATTTTTTCACTTGCTGTCGGCTGAATCTGACATCACCTGTGCTCAAGGCTCAAGAAATGGCCAATCATTGCTCATCTGTTGGTCTTGTGATGTTCATGAACTGAACTGTGATTGGTTGGTCACATTCAGCACATGCAATGTCATTTCCAGTTGACAGAGAAAAAAAAAATTAAAAATATTAAACGTAAGGGAAAAATCATTTCATCAAATGAACCTATTCAATTCTAAATTAATTGTTAATTGCAGCGATAGAATAAGTGATTAAATATTTAAAAAGTGATCACAAAATGTGATTTATCGCATACAACATATGCACTTGACTTTATCACATAACGCACCATTATTAAATAATGTGATGCCACAACATGATTCGTGCCCACTGATGCAATCCGCTTCTTTGCATTTTCTTGTGCAACATTATAAAGCAGACTGAGTTGACTCTTGTAATATTACCTCAATCTATGATGTTGACGTTACTGTGATAATGGAGTATGTGTGCAGTTAGGGGTTGTGTATAAAGGCTAGTGTTATTGAGAGATGCTGCTGTCAGCAGAAACATGCAGGCGAGCAAAAATCAATGTCGGGGATAGCAGAAGACAGACTGTGTGTGTGTGTGCCTGTACAGGCATGTCTAATCCCCCATCCATACTAGCAGACCCCCCCCCCCCCCCCCCCCCCCCCTCCCACCCATCATCACCATCGACACAGTTCCTTGTAAAAGGACAAAGCAAGGTGAAGAAATGAGCCTGGTGGTTCAACAACAAAAGAAAAAAATGTATTGTTGTAGAGTGTATCTGATCTGTTGTCCTCCGTACAATTTCTGTTTTGATCATATTAACATTTGTTCCATTGTATGTATATCCTCTGTAGTTTATGTCTTACAAACAACAAATGTCTTACAACAAATGTCATTTTTCTTCTCTCTCTGGTACAGGTGACAGATTCATCTTCTTAACGCCAAGCTGACAAAACTTCAAACTCTTAAAGAACCACTTAAAAAAGTGGTAAAAAGTGCAAAGACGGATCACTGATAGATGCAAGCCACTTTCACATTGGCCATCATCCAACAATCAGATTGACTTGATATCAGCATAACACAAATGTGGACCTCCGCGAGTGCCCAAATTACCTGAAGAAAACCCAAGACGCTAGAAACGCAACAAAAAAGACTTTGAAGCCATGTCTGATATGACACATCGCCACCTGCGGCACAAGCTACAAAGTCTTAGTAGACGGCTTGATGAACTGGAAGAAGCCACCAACAAGCTGCAAAAGTCTGAAGATGAGTTGCTCGACATTCAGGTTAGTGACGGTTGGCTGGTTTGTAATCATGTTTGCACATCACAGTCACAGCAGAGAAATGGTTGAATCAATGGGTAATCTCTCCCTTACAGGACAAGATCATCCAGGCAGAAGGGAGCAATTCATCATTGCTTGCTGATGTGGAGGCCCTGAGAAAGCGCCTCTTAAAGATCCAAGGTAAAGATGAGGAAGTACGCAAAGCGGAAGACCTCTGCCGTACTGTAAGAGAGAAACTGGAAGAAGAAGAAAACCTAACGATGGAGCTGAAGGCCGAGATTGAGCATCTACAGCAGAGGATGACCGAACTGGAGAAACTGGAAGAAGCTTTTGGGAAAAGCAAGTCAGACTGCAGCCAGCTGTGCCTCAGCCTCAACGAAGAGAAGAACCTCACCAAAAAGCTCTCAACTGAGCTGGAGTCGCTCAAAACACGTTTAAAGGAAATGGAGGTGTCTGAGGGGAAACTGGAGAAAGCAGAGCAAATGTTAGCCGCTGACCTGGACAAATTTAAGGGGTTGTGCCATACCTTTGAGAATGAACATAAGAGGATACAAGAGAAACAAAAAGAAGACGAGAAGATCATTCTTATGCTCACAGAGAAACTGGAACGCCTTGGCATGTCTGTAGATCCTGGCCATGCTGACTTCATGAGGTCAAGAATTGAAGAGGAGCTGTCTTCCACAGGCATCCACACCAGTAACTTGACTGGACGCAAGAAGAGCCTGGACTACAACATTGGCCTGCTGAATAAATCTGAGAATCAAAAGAACAGCGGTCTTGCGGGCTCACCTGAGGAGGACAACAAAGTTAAGGAGTTGACTCAGGAAGTGGAACGGCTTAAGAACCGTCTCAAACAGCTGGAGATTGTGGAGGATGACTTGGAGTCAAAAAACGGTGAGCTTCACGAAAAGTTCCAGATGGAACGCGACCGAACTCGCCAACTGAGCGAGCAGGTGGAACAGCTTAGGACACAGCTGTGTAGTAAAAGTGGCATCGGAGCCCACAGAACTAGTAACGTGGATAAGCAAGGCAACGGAAGTACTAACATCTGCCCCAATAGCCCTGCCAAACACCTGGAAAATGGCAAAGCTGAGAACGAAGAAATTGTGAAGGGAGGTTTCAGGCAAGAGAAGCCGAAATACCGCAGCGCTGCATCCATCACTGAGCCCAGCTCACCGAAACACAGGAGCAGGGAGCTTTCTCCTCAGCACAAGAGAGAAACCAAGTTGAGATCTAAAGAGCTCAGCAACTCGGAGGAAAGTCCTGCGATATCCCTTAACAGAGCCCTCAGCCCTGCGCATAAAAGTAGGAGGACACCCAAAACCCCAAATACTCCCATCTCGTTCGATAACGGGATAAAAGAGACGAGCAGAGGAACTGAGGAAAAAGCATACAAGGGAACAATGTATAGCTCTTCAAATACACCGTCCAGTGATATGAAAAAAGTGTCTGTACTCAGTCGGTATCCCCCAGCGGCGAATGACCAGAAGCCCCAGAGGACAGCTAACAGGCAGAGTGATGGGGACGGCAAGAAGAGCAGAATAGAACAATTTTCAAAATTGTATGGAGGTAGTGACAGTGAATCAAACAACTCAGATGTTGTACCGGAGAGCAGTACAGCCGTTACCGAGAAGGACGCAGAACTCACCTTGGACCAGGAATCTATAGACCAGGTTCAAAATTCTTCAGCTGTCGTCTCCAGCCTGTCCAAGGCTAATGGATCCTACAAAGCCTACAAATCCAACGTCAATCAACTGCTGCCAAACGACCAGGGGTCTGAGGGTCATTCCTCCGCTTCAGAAACAGAGTCTACTGGCTCGCGGCCCTCAGAACCAGAGACCCTGAGTGAAACGACTACTACAACTCAAAGCAGTAGAACTGCAACCTCGAGATATTCTAGATTTGCCCAAAACAAGGAACCTCATTCTGAAGTTTCCTCATCCAGGAGCTCGTTCGACGAAGAACTCCACAACAGACCACATTTAGCGGAAGGTGGGGGCACTACGTCATCCGGGCTGGAAATCCAGCGGGTTTGCAGTCCACGCGAGGCGCTGAGGTCAAAAGCGGTCATCAAACCTGCCATCGTTGAGTTCGACAGGAAAGAAATGATGATTTCCGAGCCCTTGCCTGCCAACGGCAAGCCGAGGATATCCAGCAAACCCGTGTTGACCAACACCAGTAAAATGACCAGCAGTATAACATTCTATCCCAATGACCCGAGCTCCTCCCGAACCAGCAGCCGCAGCAGCAGTGTGTCCAGTGAGCCCTTGTCTGCCAAGGAACGCCACACTTCCACCAGTAACTTTGTCATAGGTAAGTTGACCAGCATTTTAACGTTGTTTTAACGTTCCCAATTCAAAATTTGTTTTATTGGCTTCTGACTGAAGTTCAATAGTTAGTGAAAAAGTCATTTTTGTTGTTTCTGCAACTATCTCTGCGAAAAAAAAGTTAGGTTGTGCAATGGTAACTTGACCTGAATGGTCTTTCTTATTTCTTTGTACTTTTAGCAATCATTTGAAACTTTAAAAATAAGAACATTTGGACTGAGCAGCTGCTGTTGGCCACAGCTTATCGTGACGTGGTTTTATTTTTGGTTTGGTTGCTCTATGAACTCTGAGTTTTTATGAGTTTTGTTGATTGTTAGTTTGGGTGTCAGATATATTGTTAGATAAGAAATTCACACACCCCCATACATGTACTCAGATGTCATTTATTTCTGCTTCTTTTGTTGGACAGGCCCTAGTAGCGAACACCATGGTAGCGTCTCAATCCCTTACGAAATCTCCATCCCTAAGAGCGAGATCACCATGCGGTCAAACCCGGACCAGGACCCTAGAGCGGTCAACCACAACGATCCCTCGTCCAAGTCGAGGCTCCACAGCACCTCCAGAGTGGAAACAGCCACGAGGCACACAACCTACCAACACTCCACCTCTACTGACCCCAACGAGTCGGATTCGGCATTCGAAAGCTCTAATAGCTCCGCCACCTTCACCAGCTGGCAAAACCAAAGTCATTTGCAGCACTCCCTGGAAGAGCATTTACCGGACGCAAAGAATGTAACCGTGAGAAGCACCTGGAAGAACAAAGGCACGGCATCTGACGAGAAGGGGAGACGAAGAGCGGGCGGGAGGGTGATTACTGATGGGGGTTCTGAGGATGAGGCGGAAACCGCAACCACATGGAGGGCTTATCTGGCAACAACAGTTGACTCTGAGGACTCTGCGAGCCGTGGGCCCAGAACTGGCGGGATCGTTTCGGCCCTAAGGGCAGCCAAACCATCCCCTGCAGATGTAAGGCCATTTCAAAAACGAGGAAATTCAGACAAGATGTTGTTGGCCTTGCCTGATTCCTTTGCGCCGTTGCAGATGTACAAGCGCACCATCGAAAAAGAAGAGGAATCGGCGCTCCATCGTGGCGGAAGCGCGAGGGAAACGGGAGCCCTGGGAAGCACTGTGCCCCACGCGCCCGTCACCTCTCAGTCCTGGAGCCGCTCGCACTCGCAACGACCACAGGTACAACTGATGACTTTAGATATTCTGATTCGGATCGTTGCTAAAAACAAAAATATATTTAAGTGGATCTACTTTCCTGTTACAATTTGTAAGGGGAAAATTGGAAATTTGTCTTAGTGTATATATCATGCGACCGCTTATCAAGTGGGCTCCATGACTGCAAAAACATGTCATTCTGTCAGATTGATAAAATAGGCAGAACTGGGAAAGAACTTTGTGTTTCCTTAAATGAAAATAAATATACAGTACACTGGAAGAGAAGCATTTATCATCGTTAGTGCATTTTATCCAAATATTTCATGTAAGATTAGCGCAGAGGATTATTCATTTATGGATGTAGCGTCGCATAGATGGATTCGAACTGAAATCTTTCAGAAAACAAACATTTCATATAGTAACACGATTTGCATGGCGAGGAACTGGCAGTGCTTCTCAATTATATTTTGCCAAACCCCCCTGAGGAAACAAAACTTTTTGCGCCCTAAACTTGGCATGCTGACTGTATAAAAAATGTTTAATTATCCTAAACCTGTTTTCTTTTTAACATTAAAAGAAAAAAGCAATAAAATGGAGCATTCAACAACCGTTAATTATTTTTTTGCAGTGTTTATACAGGTTACAGCTTAGTCTAAAACAGAAAAAAATAACCAAGTGCATCAAAGCGCCTGAAACAATAATATAGGAACATTCTTGAGAAAACCTCTCGCCTAATTATTAGGATTATGTAGCTTTTTTGGGGTCCATCTCTAAATTACATAAAGAGCATACACTAGCAAGCAGCACAACAGCTGTATGCAGCTTGTACACTAAAACTGCAGATCTCAGAGCCCTTCAATCAGCAAGCATGATCCAAAATTTCACTTTCTTACTTCATATTTGGGGAAATAATGTAGATTCAGAGCTTATTAAAGGCAGAACCGGCAGTGGCGTTTTTGCCGTATGTACTGGGAGAATAAATAAGCCTACACCGCAGGACCCCGGCACTGGAAACTCCGCTGGAGTCTATCATCTCCAGCCAGACGATTAAACTAATTGTCCAAGGGACTTCTCCCCCTCAATTGCTTAATAAAGTCAAGTAGTAGTGTAGGGCGGCGGGAAGCGTACCGCCCACCACCCACCGCCGTACAATTGGCTATTCAAACCTTGGAAGGAACGCTGCGGAAAGGCCTCTTCTATTTGCGGAATTCTGTCATGGTCAGGGTCCACCTCATCTTCACTATATGGCCTTGGCAGCGGTTCTTTCATTAGTTGGACGCTGACAGACACATTGTAAGAGTTGGGAGCCAATGTTTTCTCTTTCGGTTTGTCTCCTCTTTTTGACCCCGGCTAACATCAGTCATCCTTGAGTGGCGCTGGTTACCTTGGAGCCACGAGATAGGTTTTCAAAAAAGACCCCTCCAAGCCACCGCCCCCCTCCCATCCCGCAGCTCAGATGTGGTCATTCAGCAATGACCTGACGTATTGCCTGCCTCCCTCGGTTAGCGTTTAGTCACTCGTGCATTTAGGGAATTTCCGAAAGCCGTTTGCTTGATTCGGAACCGTGTTCATCCTGATTTTTGGAACGACGGAGTGGCCGCTTCATTTGGATAGCGGCGGTTCAAACGGTGGTCATTGTTAGTCTCCTCCGCATTTCTTTCAGCGCGGTCGATAATGTTTGGCGTGGATCGCCGGCACATTTTCGGTGGTTTGTACTGTGCTCATTCCCGGGAGGTTTGGATAAATACAGCTGCAGTCAGGACAGTGGGAGGCGGGGGATTAGTATGTGATTGCAGTGTCAAAGGTTGACAGCGGAGGCTCGTGTTATTACGAGATTGCGTGTAGACCCCGTGAATGCGTCCTAAACTGCCTTGATTGGAGCATAATAAGTTGCTCCGAATCAGCGCGATTCTATTGTTCGAGAGTCTGAACATTTATTCTTCGGTAGAGAACCAAAGGATAAGAAAATTGCAGAGGTCTGCTTGCTGTAGACCAGATGGACTCCAACAAATCAATAGTCATTGAGGAGAAAACAATGCACCGTTTCTTTGATTGGTTTGCGGCCAGCAATCATTGACTTTTTTTTTTTTAACTTATGATCTTCACATATGATGGTCATTTATACGTCGCTGATGTCACTTTGGTCTTATTTAACCCCTTGATGCCCGAATTTATTGTCGATATTTAAAAAGAAAATGAGTGTGTTTAGCTATCATGTAGCTCAAGTTTGTCCAAATTTTTTTGCTCTGACACATACAGAAAAATAGAAAGTCAGGGTAGCATAAAAAAAAAAAATCAGTAAAGTGAGCAAGCGTTTACGCATAAAAAAAAAATCCTGATAAGCTGAGGCTTTCTGTTAAAGATGACGAAGAAAATTGGGATTTTTTTTCATACCTGTAATGCTGCCTACCATCAAACATTTGTATTCCTTTTTTAATTTTAAATTGTATCCTTTTTAACATTAAAAAACATTAGAAAAAAAGCAATAAAATTAAACATTCACCAACTGTTAATTGTATTTTTGCAGTGTTTATACGGGTTACAGCTTAGTCTAAAACAGAAAAAAATAACCGTGCATCAAAGTGCCTGAAAAAAGAAAGATAAAAAGTCTTATTTTATTGCAGTCACTCTACACATCACAAAAACAAAGGTGCCAAGCTGCAAATCCTGGACTGTAGTTTGGACATTGGACACCACTGATAAAGACACTAAATTATGTTGAGTGTTAATTTGAGTACAGCACATAAAATAGATAAAAATTTAGTTATGAGGAAAATTATGGACAACATGCAATATTGATAAAATTGGTTTAAAAAAAGCACTTATTCCCATTTCATGTATCACAATTGTTTTTTTTTTTTTATGTAACAAAGCTAGTTTTAAATCACAACTCTATACTATTACAAGATACTTCAGGGAACTATTTACATTGTAAAGAAGTTTCCGTCCCTTTATTCCCACTCAGTTTTGGATCGCCTAAGCAAGAACCAATTAAACAGTATGTTATATTTGTCACTTATATTTGTCACTAATTTCAAGTCTTTTTTTTTTTTAACTTAGACACTCGAGTGATTTTCTAGTTACACGGTTCAATGATCATTCAGTATGTGTTGCTATTTTAGCATTGTACTGGTCTTGGTACATTACTAGAGTAGGCATCAGGAAACCTCATCATGCTTACATGAATGAGGTATATGTTATTACAACTAATGAGAAAGATACCAAAAACATCCCGTGTTGAGTCTAAAAGCAGAGGTGAGGTCTATTGCGCGTCTGGAATTTAACTTTTGGACCAGCAGTCCGATGTTGGTCCGACCGCAAAAATAGGTTCGGGGTTGCTTCTTCCGGACTAATCAAGCGTGACCAGCAATTTTCTGAAACATGTGACCCGGATTCTAGAACATATTGTGTCGGACGAGGTGATTTAATACTTTGCCTTGGCGTAGCCAAGTCATTCTTTCAAATTGCATGAGAGACAAAGGGCAGACAGGTATTACTGTAAGTGGCGACATAATTGGTTCTGCAAACATTACTTTATTAAATCCGCAGGCAACGGAGATTACATGGCAGACAGCAGCTCTACATTTTAAGTATAAAACCTTGAATGCCCCATTACCGTGTTTTCCACACTACAGTATAAAGTACATCTAAAAGCCTTCGATTTTCTCCAATGCTAATAGTGCACCTTATAATCGGTGCACCTGATACACTGCGTAAACTGTAATTTTTCACTTTTTAGCAGATGAAAAAATAAAATAACTTAATCGCCATGTAAATACTTCAATTTTACCTCTGCGTTTCAATTATAAATTAAGTTTTTACAACGAAAATTTGTATAAAACAATGTTTGAAATTTTGATATGCTGCATATGCCCCAATATTGAAGCAATTTATAAGGAAACAAGGCGCAAAAACTTGTAAAAACAAGAAGCAGGATTTTGTAAAATAAATCCAGAAACTGTTTTTAAATCAACGAAAAATATATTTTCAAAATTTTGGTTGCAATCTGATTTAAAAAAAAAAATGTAAGTTTAACATTTGATTTGATTATAATTATACTCTTAAACTCATGATTAATCTTAGCATTGATCTAAACAGTTTTATTGTAATCGAGGTATTTTTCCCCATTCTTCACAGTATTTTCCACAAATAATATTTATTTTTGATTTCTGATTGAAAAGTTTGACTGACTTATCTGATTGTTTTGTTGACATTCTCTTTAGTGCAGCTCCATCTAATGGATGCATAACGCAACCCCAGCCACTAGTGCAGCTTCTATTCTATGCGCCTTATAAATCAGTGTGCTCTATATATGAAAACTGTTTTAAAATAGGCCATTCATTGAAGATGAGTCTTATAGGGAAGAAAATACGGGTACCTGCATGATGGTCAATGAAATAGCTTACAGCATTTTACATTTCAACCAATAAAACACATTTCAAGCCCTGACCCCCATTTTGGGAAACCCTGATTTATAGTCTGTCAAATTCATGCCTAATAAGCCAGCCCAACTCCACTGTTTTCTTGTTGCCAGACATAATTTCCTGTTTAAATGTGGCATTTGGTAGCATTCAGACACGTGAACAGGAGGCGCTATGTGTGATGACGCCAGAACCTTTCAGTGGCTTTACTCTGCCGGGACACATTAACAGCATTTATAGCGGGCTGACGTTCCTCTTACCCAAATATTGACTCAAAGCTACACGTGGACATGTTCTCACACTCGCCAACCTACTTTACTTTCGCCTGAACCGTAAGAAAGTTTATTCTGGAAGTTGTGACATTTTATTGTGAAGCGAGAAAAGTATGCTTCTTGCTGAGGTCAAGTAAAAAAAAAAAAAAACGAACATTTTAAACAGTTTAATGGGCATCACAGGTGGCGGAATTTGTTTGACTGAACGCAACACAGATGCGGAGCCATTTTCTTTTGAAAAACTCAAATTCATACAAAAATGAATATCTCAAGTCAAGGCAAAATATATTGTTGGAAGTTTGTCAACATAGCGTAATTCTAAGTCTTTGCTCAAGAAATGCTTTATTTAAGAAATTTAAGCATTAAAAAATTAATATTTTGTCTATAATTAAGTTGAAAACACTTTTCATGTACAATTAACACCTTAAAACCCTTGTGTAATATTTTGTCCAATCTTTTGATCGTTACATCAAAGGGATTTCACATCTTAGGGAAAAGAATTGAAAGAAAAAGCTTAAGGGGCTGAAATTTCACCCAGATAGTGACAACATGTCAAAGTTCAGCATGGCATAACCACATAGTTGTCAGTTATCAACTGTATGGACAAAAATGTGAGGAAGATTTTAATTTCCAGTAAAAAAAAAAATATATATATATATATATATATATATATATATTTTTTTTTTTGTGTGTGTAAATGTATATATATAATATATATTTTATATATATATAATATATATTTTATATATATATATAATATATATTTTATATATATATATATATATATATATATATATATATAAATTAAATAAATAAATAAAATAAAATATATAATAAAATAAATAAATATATATATATATATAATTTTTTTTTTTTTTTTTTTTACTGGAAATTAAAATCTTCCTCACATTTTTTTCCATACAGTTGATATTTTATTTTGTAACAAGAAATGCTGACCATGCAACTTTACAACAGCCTTTTTTTCCTTGGCTTTGTGTAAAGGTGGTTTTCAGTGCTCCCAATCTATCTGCCAGCTTTTATAAGGCCTGACATTTCAAACACATTGCTCGCGCTTATTATTCCGAACACAATTTTGCAAGCGTCTTGGTGTTGGCAGGAGGAAGCGCGTGAAGCCACTTTGGCTCGCAGCTTGCTGACCATAGAAGGAGAATATTGCCACCCTAATGTTTCCTCCCCTCAGCGACCGGGAGCAGGAAGTGACCGCAACCGGCACGCCCTCACTGCAGGCTTAGCGGGTGACTTATTTCCTGTCTGTTGCCCTCCGAGACGCAACGCAAGCAGTCCGGCGGGGCGCTAATCGAAGCCAATTAGCCCGAATGGCCATTAAAAAGGACCTCCGGAGCCAAATCACTAAATATAATTACAGTAGTGGAAATGACAGTAAAAGTCTCACTTTGCGAGGTCACTCAGGTTGTGGATGTGATCTCATAGCACGTTTTTATTTTGGGGGTGGGAGATTTGGTTTCCAAAAGGCAAACTTGACAAGTAATACGTCCCCACATAATATACATGTACAAACTACACTTACAAGGCGTTGTCAGTGAAGAAAAACCTCTAAAGTGGGAATTCATCAAAAATATACTATACCTTTGGGAGTCATCAAAAATATTATTTGTTGAAAAACTCACCTATTTGCAATTTTTGTATTGTTCTGGAACACCCTAGCATGCCACAAGACATAAATAAATTGTTTTTTTTTTTCTGGAATCAGCCTGTCAGTTTAGACTGGGTTGTTAATGGAAATCACACTTTGTCACATGTACATCTGCAATTCCGGAGCATTTGAGTTTTTGATTTTTTCAGTTAATACTGTAAGATATCTTAGAAATTGCAGTTTTGTGATCATAGTTATTTACTAAATATTTACAGGTTAATCTTTTAATATAGGCATTTAAATTTCAGCACCCTAGTGTTTTTTTTTCCCTATGATATCTTCAAAAAAAATCAAAGGAATTTCCATAATTTGTAACGTAATGCCATGCGCCTTAAAATGGCTGTTTTGTTTTTTGCACTGAATACTTTAATATTAGAATGTTCATTGTGCAGTTCAAAACAAAAGCCAAAATTCACTTCATCTTTAATTCAAAAGCCTTTTTCATCGATGCATTTTATGACATTCCATAAAAATGTAAATCTCTGCAGAATAATAAAATAAACGATGAACTTGATAGTCACAATTAGCTTAGTTTCCTTTCATCTCTCACCAATTTTCACTATTTTCTTTTCATTCCGCCCAGGGTGCAAACACCGAGCAAGTCCTGTGGAAACAACACCTCTCCACCACAAACTCCGTCCCTCTGGGAAGCTCCTACGATCGGACGACAAAGACGACGGGGGTCGCTTCCAGAGGCGAGCAGTGGTCCAGTCGGGGTCAAGTGTCGGGGAGGAGCGGCGCCGGCGGCCGGGTGTGGACCCATCGCCAGGCGGAACATCATTAGCGCAAACTGAGGGAAGGCGGGTAAGAAGAGCTCGTCCCTTCCGTTAGCATATCACAACAGCTGGGTTACATCTTTCCCAAGGATGAATGTTATGAGCATTAGTATCATGTCACATTTGATATGACTATCTAGCTATCTATCTATCTTGCTAGCTAGCTATCTTGCTAGCTAGCTATCTTGCTAGCTAGCTATCTTGCTTGCTAGCTAGCTATCTTGCTTGCTAGCTAGCTATCTTGCTAGCTAGCTATTTCATCTATCTACCTATCTATCTATCTATCTATCTATCTATCTATCTATCTATCTATCTATCGTGCTTGCTAGCTATCTTGCTAGCTAGCTATCTTGCTAGCTAGCTATCTATCTATCTTGCTAGCTAGCTATCTTGCTAGCTAGCTATCTTGCTAGCTAGCTAGTTATATAGTTCTAGCTAGCTAATTTTCTATTTATATTTTTATCTTTTTTTTTGTTGTATTTAAAACCTTTTATAGTGTGTCTAATTGAACTTTTCTCATGTTTGTTTTAGTATTCTCACACAAAAGCAGTTGCGTCAAAAATAACACAATTTGGGTCATAAATGGACCAATCCACTACTTAAGTCAATTTGTCCAACTGGTAAATTTCTCACACCCAAAATTTTGGTTGTTTTGCACGCAAAAAACGGGTCATTTTGGTAAAAACAACCCAAAAAATTGGGATGTTTAGTATAAAACAACACAAGCAAATTGGGTCATTTTATGACAAATAATGCCCCAAATCGGCTTGGTTTTCTTTAAACCTAAATCATTTTCGATTGTTTTTCTTTTTTTTTTTTTTTTTTCTTTTTTTTCAATTACTTGGAAATTAACTGGCTATTTCCTATAAAGGAAAAAGCAATCAAACGTTTTTATCTGACTTCACATTCTTTCTTTTTCCAACAGACGGCCAGAATAGGGATCATGTACCACCTTCTCCAGCACGCAGCAACTTCCAGAACAAAGACAGGAAAACAATCACATCCATGGCTTCAAAAAAAAAAAAAAAGAATCAGAAGTAAACTTAACTGTGACCTGGAACGCACGTGGAGGGACGGCCTCGCCAGTGCACGTATCATCTTCCGCTTGTTTGGATGTACTTGTAGTCAACCTCGTAGTCATGACAAAGGAGAAGCTCCTGCAAGGACCAAATCAGTCCAAGTCACATCATCTCACCACAAACTGCTGCGTCATGCCGATACTTGACAAATAGGATGCTGATTTTGTGTGACCAAAAACAGGAAGCGAATTACTCCGTTCTGGGGGGGATAAATACTCATTCCCCCTGTGAGATTCTCTTGGCATGTTCGGAAGCATGCCCTCATGAATTTGTTCACAGGAAAAGGACTGAGAAACTTCAAATCTACAAAATATGAGAATACAGTATGTTGTTCAAGTCTAAAGTCATCATAGGAATTGATATAGAGTGTAAAATGTTGACGAAGTTCTCCTATTTAACTCAATTCTCATTTCAGTTCTCCTATTTAACTCAATTCAACTCACATTCAATCCCAAAGACGTATTTTTATGTTTTTTTTTTTGTTTGTTTTTTTTCCCTCCAGACATTCAATTCCAGGTACTTATATTTATAATTTTCTGAAATGTTTGGCTAAAGTAGGCTCTAAACATGGCTGGTGAATTAAAAATTAAGTAATTTATGAATTCAGTACGGACTTATTACTTACTAATACTCTGATACGAAAGTATAATAGAATTACTTGAGGTTATATGTCCTGAAATAATCAATTACTCAAGTAATTGATTTTTTTGTGTATTTAATTACCTTCTTTAGTAGGTAATTAAATACAAAAAACCCAAAGTAATTGATTAATGTATGATGTATTTGATGACTTTAGTACTTAAGCTATTCTTACACATTGCGTTAGCCAAACACTTGAAAAACATGGAAAAAGATCAAATTAAGTACCTGAGATAGAATGTCTGGATGATAAAAGTTAAAAAAAAATGTTTTGGGGATTGAATGAGTTAAAAAATATTTTCCCTAAAAAGGTTCCCCACCCTTTTGCTTTGTAAAACAAACGGAGAACGTTTTTGTGCTTAGTCATCATTACACACAGTAATTCGCTTCCTGTTGCGTTATCATTTTTCCTCAACTATTTCTTGCTTTCTCATTCAAATGCACATGCAGGGGGAAATAGTTTTTTAAAATTATGCTTATACTGGATTTCCAACGGTGCTTTTTTTTTCCCCTTCTATATCGAACGGGCAACTGTTGAGGGACGTTGCATTCTGGCTTACCAGCAGACAGTAACTTTGCACATCAGGTGATTAATTTTATTCACTGGCTGGCCAAATTTTGAGTTCAAGGGAAATTTGATGTGGAAAAATGCAAGAAAAATATTCCGTGTTTACTCTAGAAGCCGATAGTAGACTTTCTCAATAAACCCGATTCCTCTGAAATATGCAATATCATTTATATTTATGAATATTCTCGAAATTGGAAATGAATGTTTTTAGGGCGAAAAAAATACCCTGTCCTCACCAAACAAAAAATTTCTCCAACTCAGCATTATGGCCAAGTTGTGAATCAGTTATGCATTGTTATTTTTGTGATATGAATGAAAAAATTACTGGAAAAAAAAAACATCAATGGTGTAGAAATTCTATCCTGGAGAAACCACCCAGACTTTTTACAGACTGCGCTTTTGAGAGAAAAACCGCTGAAGTTTTTGACTCTCGGTTCACAACCACTCGTCATGATTCAACGGGAAACGAAACAAAATAACTTTGGTTTACTTTGATCTTTCTATTCAGTGCTTGAGTACTCATAAGAAAAGCTTTGCTCTGGTTTATAAATCATCTAAGATCCGCTAGAAAATTCGAGCTAACGTCGGTTTTAGTGGAAGGGGAACACATTCTTCCCTGATGGATTTCGAAACAAGTTTCTCAGTGTACTTCAAATCCTCCCGGAGAAGCAGGAAAGCAGAGAATTTCCTTAAGATTTGCCTTGTCGGAAGGGAAAATCCAAACCCCATGACATCTTGTTAGAACCTCACGTCGCATACGCCAAGATGCGATCACACAGTCCCTCTCTTGGCTAAGCGCCGTTTTCCTTTCGAGGGTTTCCAAAGTCCACATTCCTTGAAGGCGGCGCTTGTCCTCTTGAAGCGGAGACCGAGATCCCGTCACCGGATCACGACAAACGTTAAACCCAAAGGTTAAAGTGCTTGGCTGCATCTAATCTTGTCATTAGGGTCTCGTCTGACCCGCCGCCGTCTAAATGCGGCGGCGATGCGTCGGACGGCGAGACGGCGGTCGAACGGACGAGGGTGTCCGCTTTCTTAAGCGCCGTCGTTAATATTGACGGATTTTGGATCTGAATTGTGTCATCGCTGAAGAGTGACATCACCGCAGGCTTGGTTAGCTCAATAAACTAGCTTCCTGTTTGGCTTCAGTTTTGAAGATCCCTGCTGTTGGTTTTTTTTTTTTTTTGGATCTTCAGTCCTCTTATATGCCTTATCCCGTGAATGTTGCCAAGTGTTCCTGAAGGTAGCATTGCGCATTCGAGGTCACCAACGTTCGCCAAAATGTTCAGCAGACTGTACCGCGAAATTTTGAATGTTTGATTTTCGAATGCTCATCTTGGAGAACGTTGGCGACCTCGTTGGAACCCTGGCAAGATCAGTTACATTTGCCGAAACCCTCAGTGGGTTAGGGGCTAGCTTCCAAGGACAAGAAAGATCATCTCAACCGAGCCTGATGGTGTTTTGTCAGACACTCCAAAGCTTTGCAGAAAGAAAAAGGGAAAAAACACAGGAATGTCCTCAGTCCGGGTTTCTGCTTTTCTAAACAGATAACGTCGCATCCCATTTCAGTTTGTAATTTGTCACTTGGAAAATCCGTCTTGTTGTTTTTGTGAGGCGTTCAAAGGTTTTGGAATTCCATCCGCCTGCTATGCACTTTGCAGCTTGATTTTGTAAAACATCCGACAAAGCCCAAATGTTTTTTCATCTCAGTCGTCGCTAGTGATCTCGCAAGGATTTCGAAACCCCGACCATCTTCTTCTCCCAGTTGTCCAGGATTCTCCTAAAAAGTCGTTTTGTCTTTCGATCCAGGACATCGTTAGGTTTGGATTTTGGTTCATAGCAGTCTCAGGAAGAAGCCGTCTACCGGGAACTTGTTTCGTGATTGATTCTAACGTCTTCAAAACTCAAGAAGTCCGTCCCACCAAAATCTGACGTCCAATTAGATTTAGAAAATTCTCGGTTTCTGGTCTTGGTCTTCTTTCCAAAGTATGACTTCACTGGGCCGTGATCTCTTGAAGTAAAATCCTGAATCGTCATAGATAAAACATTATTCCGAGAGCAGACTTTGATCAAGGCTGTTGGAAACTCCGTGCTTGAGGTTTTCGAGATTCGGACAAAAACTAACGTCCTGAACCTGAATGCTAGGTGTCACGTCAGTTATTTTCATCTTTATATCCAAGAACTGTATTTTTCTTTTAATACCAACTTGTTGGCACTGGTGCCTCTTATGTCACGTCGGGAGTTTTGTCCGAAGAAATCCTGATGTTTTTCTGTGTTAATAAAACGCCAAATCGACATTTTGTCTAACACAGTGTTAGTGGCCATCCAGGAGTTTGCTTCTCCACGAAATCCTCTACTGGCCAATGGACAAAAATTTAATCTAGAATTCAATTTCAGATGTACTTAATTTTTCATCCTCCAAATTTTTGTTAGCGGGTCATGGTGTTACTGGCTAGACTGTAATCTGCACTTAACCAGCACTTAACTTTAAGATCTGCAATGGATTATTCCCCCCCCCCCCCCCCCCCCCCCCCCCCCCCCACACACACACACACACACACACACACATTTTTATTTTTTTTTTTGCTGGTCAAAACCTGCTATGTGTACCTGTTTGCTATCATGTCGCCAGATGAAATGCATTTTTGGGCTCCCTCCATCTTTAGCCTGTGCCAAAATCATTCCGCCATGTTTGTAGTCCAGCTGGATCTCCCATTTTATTTCTTTGTTAGAAGAAACAAAAAAAGATGTCTTATTTTGGAAACGTATAGATTTTATTTAAGGTAAAAAAATCATGTAATTTTGTAAAGTGGGCCTTATTAATGGAATATATTTGTCCATCTTGGTTTTAAGAACGATATATATATATATATATATTTTTTTTGTTTTGTTATGACACACTCCTGGAGAGTTTTTTTTGTGTGTGTTTGTTGTTTGAGTACATTTCTCACAACCTGAGGGAGGAGGGGGCGTCCCCTTATTTGTTTGGGCCCTTACCGTCAGGGTTTGTTCGTCTTCTTCTGTTTGTTGTGCCAAAGAAAGAAGCGCGCACACAAATAAGAACTTTCGGACCATACCATCAATCAAACCAGGGAAGGCAGGGGTAATGTGACACTTTCATTATTTCTGTAAATTCACGTCGTGCGCGGACATAAACATGTAATCACAATAAAAGGCTTTTATGAGTTTGTATGAGCTGCCAAGGTGTGGTGGGAGGCGGCTGCTTATGACTTTTTTTTTTTTTTCTGTTCACCTTTTTAGACTTAATCCATTGTGCATGTTTTAACTCTCCTGTGGCATGTAGGTAAGCTGCCAACTGTACAGCAGACCATATGTATTCTAATAAAAAATTTAAAAAAAGCAACCCATTTGTAACACGCTGACTCGGAGCAAATCTCTGCTTTTTAATGCCTTTTTCTTCGCTTTGGTTGGCAGGTTTTTGGTTGTGGAATGCAAAATGTCAGCGGTTCACTTATGTCCAATGCAGGTGTTCTTTTTATTCCCCTACAGGTTGCTCATTTAGTCTTTTTATGATTATACCCCTGATGATTATAGGAGGTTGCACACTGTGTGCATTGTCAGTCATCCACCAAAGTTGAATGAAAATTGCTGTTTAGTCTCTAATCATTTGTGTGGGAATGTAGTTACTTTTTGTATTACAAAAAAACAGGGACTTGTAGTGTGGTCAAATATACATGTCAATTAAAAAAAAAAAAGACTAGTATAGGAGATGGCAATAAAATCAACTGCAGAATACTGCAGAATAAACACTGCAAGTATAATTGACTTTGTTCAAAAACAAGAAAAAAAAAAGGAAATGCAGGCTGAACAGTTTGCAGACTACACAGAAAAAAGAAAACAGGCTTAATTTCCATTCCATCAATACCGTTGATAAATATCCCATATTTTTAAATGGATTGAAGTCTGAATATTGGCTGTGAATGATTACTTCAATTTTTTAAAAATAAGCTTTTTTAGAGTTCAGTATACATTAAAAAAAAAAAAAAGTAGAAAGTAGAACGTGATACTGACTGGAGCTAGCGAGTTTTTTTTTCTTTGAACCTAGCTTCCAAATTACGATTTAAAAAAAAATCAAGTTACAAATGCATTGTTTTCAAATGTATTTAAAATTATTTTTTAATTTAAAATTAATATTTACATTTTGATGAACCGTTTGAAATTTAATGCTAAGTGTATTTTTGAATAATAGATGAATTAAAAAAAAAAAAGATTACCAGTTAGTTTTACGAGACGTAATCCAATCAGAAAAGGGATTCGTACGCAGGTAGCTGAAAAGAACTAATCAGAAACTTGAATAGGCGGGATAAAGGAGAGAACCAATCAGAGGCCGAGTTGAGCGGGCATCTGAGGCCACACCTGCGTCAATCACAGGGGGGATCAGTCTTATTGTAAAAAAATAAGTGCAATATGAATTTTTACGGATGGAAAAAGTGACGAGATTTGTTGCACTTATAACAAGGAGGAGGAAACAGAGTAATCTGGAAAAGTAATTCTTGGGAAGAGGACGGCAAATCTGAAAATTTATACAACCCGAGATGTCCCCTTCAGGTAAATTGACGTTCATGTAGCATTAAACATTGAAAACAATTGTGCGCATATTGGTGGTAAATTACAGCAATTTGAAACCAGAAAATTTGCAGTAACATTAGCACAATGTGCGATACAAATTTTATTGAACTGTTTGTTTAAAGGTAATCTTTTGTCAAACGATTTTTTTCCTCTGTACGATTAATACCTTAAATCACACGGTGCTCATGGCTCACCTGTTGTCTGCCTCACGTGATTGGAAGCTTTTGTAAATGTTGACGGATTTTTTTTTTTTTTTTTTTTACTGACACGTGATTCTTTTACATTTCACATGAAGATAATGTTAACAAGGATTTTTCTCCATAACTTCAATGCAAAGTATGAAATGTATAAATCAACAACTCTGAACAAGCTGGACCGACGGTTGTCGTTATCGTATTATTTGTGACGTCATTTTCAGGCGACAGCAACTGTTAACTTTTGTTTTAATATAACAGAATACAATACAATGCAAAAAAAAAAAAAAAAAAGCAACAACGCCAGGGGGATACAATCCAAAACTCAAAAACAGTGCAACATAATATTAAACAAATAAATAAAAGAAAAACAAACTGTTAACTTGTCAAATTAAGTATAGACTAAGGAATAACTCTTCAGTGTGGAAAATGGCTAGTTTAGTAACCCATTTTTAAATCATTAACATGACCAGTATCTTCACATAAATAATTAACTAACCCATTCAATCCCAAATATATATTTTTACTTTTTTTTTAAGAATCCAAACATTCAATCCCAGCTATTTCTTTATATTGTTTTAACATTTTGTTTCAAGTGTTTCAAAAAACGAGGGTTTAAAATAATTAAACGTTTTAAGTACTGGAGTAATCAAATACTTTATATAAACAAGTACTAGCATGATTGATTACTTTGGCTAATCAAGTACTACATTGATGACTTTTCATACTAAAGTGCTGAAGGTTAAGTAAGGTTTTTGAGCTGGTTTGGGTTCAATTAATTCTGAAAATCCTCCCTTCTACAGGATGGGAACATACCAAAGAAGTCAACACCGAAGTGCAATCTTTCAAACGCTGGTGTGAAGGCAGCATCAACGTACAACCCCGGAAAGCTTGAAAATTTCATATGTGAGTGTTTTTACATTTTATGACAGACACCATGATTGTATTTTTTCATTTTTAACTGAAGATTTTACCATAGAAAATAGAAGTCAAAGTGTTCTATTTCTGCAAACAAAAGCCTTCCATTTTCTCAAAAATCCAGTCAACCCTAAAATTGGGTTATTGGGTAATTAAGCACTTATTTAACTTGTATTTTTTTTATATATATTTTCAATAGTTTATTTTGAAAACACTCTTTGAGCACAGCCATTGATTCACATCTTTTCAGTTCTATTTTATCGTTATTCCATAAAATGACACCTGTACGGGATACACACAATTTCTTTCCTGGTGGTTGCCCCCTAATGGCTAGTAAAATATAAAAAAAAAAAAAACCTGCACCAGACTGTGAGCCTCGGGCCTCAAATATGAGAAAAAAGTTGCTACTTACACTCCAAAATTTACGCTATTTCAAAAAGGACAATGCATCTAGCATTATACACTGTAAATGTATTTTCAAATGTAATTTTCCTGAAATGTCAAATCCCGACTTCAGTGCCTTTAGCTGTTGGACAGACTTGGATCTTTTCATGCAGCCATGCATATCTATCTTGTTTCACCCCGCCCGGGAGCATTCCCACACATGTTTCTGTCATGTGGGAAGTGGTTCCCATATATCAAATGACATCAACGCAAATGCACGACACAGACGGCGACGCAAAAGCGCCAACACGTGTTTTTTTTTTTTTTTTTTTTTTTCCTGTGAAGGCCTCGCCTCGCACTGTATGGCGTACGGACCACCTGATTCAGGAAGAGCCAACATCCTCCCTAATTGCAAACATCCTTCACCATCAAAATCAACACTCCAAAAGGCGCACATCTCATGGCCTCTGATTTTTTTTTCTTTTTTTTTTGTTTCACACAGGAGGCATTTTTATCTTATCCAGAAGCACTTGCAAACACTGCAGCTGTGCTCTAATCTACATAATCCCATGCACATCCCTCAAATTACACACAGTCAATAGTGTAAGGGTCCGCTGAGCCGGTCAATAGTCACCTGACGATATCATGACTACATCATAAAGCAGGTCGAGAACTGAAACCAACCGAAGCAGGAATTTACGCTCCGATTCGGTTTATGTGGCGTTACTGCTTTTTTTGTTCTTTTAACAGAGAGGATGAGGATTAATGTGCTTAATTCGCTGTGCGGGAGTGGGTTATGGCCTGTATTTAAACACATATAACCCGGATGAGTCCAAATGTGGGGCAGTGATGTCGTGCGGGGAAACATGTACTTATCCGAAGACATGCAGCTCTTACAGCATTGCTGCTTGGTAGCCTTCAATGCATTGTTGCTCTTGTGCTACACTCATTGTGAAGTTACAAAAAAAATGGAGAGCTTTAGAGGTATAGTATTTAAATGGAAATCTTTGGTTTTTGTCTGTTTTTCAATGGGAATGGGCCATTAGAATGGGACTATTGGTGAATTTTTCTATTGTTTTGGGGGCTCTTTATTTTATACATTGTATGTTGAGAAACAAACAAGGTTGAAATCATTTTCTACACTTTTTAACTCCATGGCTCATTTGAGAAATGCAAAACAAACTTTGCGCAGTTTTTTCCCATAAAACTGCATAAATGGCCATCATTGACTATTTGTGGCTTAGTTTTGTAGTTAGCAGGGTTCACGGGAAGTAAATCTACTTTCTACTTCTAAATATATACACAATTTCCTTAAAAAAAAATCCCAATATTGCAATTTCTTCTCATTTCTAGTTACTGATGATAAAATGATCACAAGCAATATTGGCTGCCATTGCAAGTACTGATACCTTGAAATAAGGCTGATAATGGCACTCATTAAAGAGGCAGAGAAAATTTACGGTAATACGCTTTATTGATGTAGCATTTATCTGTCTTGAACTGTAGAAAAAAAATCATGAACGCTTCATGAAACTCAATTTTCTCATCACAGGAATCTGCACTGATATGATACCTAATATACTTGATACTTTTCAATCCTTCAACTCTAAAATTCTCATGGTGCTCAACGGGCTTCCTTCGGCCCTGAACAGCAGAGAGAGTACCAGGAAAAGTGATAATACATTTGGAAAGATGCTCATATGAAGAACTTTGTACATAAAGCTTTCACAGTCGAATTTCTTCATTGTATTCGCTTTAAAGCAAAAGACAAACGAGATTTCTTCAACAACAGTGCCATCTGTTGGTGAAAATTGGATCTTCAAGTATTTAAAAAGATGATCAAAGTTTTCATCGAGCTTTGATCGATCACAAAAAAAGATAAAACTTGACACTGGAATGTATCTGGACGTACAGAGCTTAACCTCACATGTTCTACTTTGTCAAACTGCGGGGGTTACTTCCTGAAAATTCAGCCTCTGGCATGCAGTAAAACTCCCTGAGAGAAATTTTCCAGTGGAACGCTGTGCCAGGCACTGACTTTGTATATACTGTAAAGAGCCAATCGCTCAGTTTGGTCAGCGCACCCATCTTTGGTTTTGTCACCAAGAAACATAAATAGGTGTTGACGGGACATGGAGCCTTCTGCAAATATGGCTTCCTCCCTTCCCTGTGTCTTCCAGGAATGCCTCTCTTGTTAGACCATGAAAAAAAAAAGCTGTTAAGGTGCTGGCAGCTCGCCTTTTGCCCTCTCTCTTAGTCAAACTACATGAGAGGAAACAACTGTGCAGCCCATCACGGTCTGCCTGCTGTAATCGGATTACAAATCTAAAAATGAGAGGTGCTCTAATAGCGTGCTGGCAAAATGAAGCATCAAAATTTAAATGGACATAACGGCTTTATATTTTAATAGACAGATCGATCGAATAACTGACCTATCTACCTATGTGTCTGATGAAATCTGATTGAAAAGAACCCTGTCCAACAAATATCAGGGCCATTGTTTAACAAATATTGTCACATGTAGAGACAGACCGTAGTTTATTTGTAAAATTCATTTTCAGTAAAAGGGAAAATATCGACATAGCATTTAATGAACACCTTTTCATGAAGGGCAACATAAATAAATAAAGAAAGAAATGAGTAACCTACTGTTGAGATCCGAATTAGAGGTGAATGTTCTACACAATTTTGTTGCACCACCATAATTGCACCAAATAAAATTTAAAATCATGGTTAAAAAAAAAAAAATACTTAGAGGATCCAAAAGTCCTGTGCCGCCCTCTAGCGGTTTTAAAGCAACACTTTCCAACATCTCTTCTGAACTCAAAAGCACCACTCTCAACAGTGTGAGTTCCACGTGGATCTGGGATTACAATTGTACTGTTTTGCGAGGATTATGATGTCAAATTGCGATTTAAAAAAAAAAAAAGAAGAAGAAGGAATTAAATAACATGTTTATTTACTGCATACACATGTATGCTGTTTCTAGAAAATCATAAAAAAGATCAAGAAATGATCATTATCGATCGTGCATAAAAACGGCAGATATCAGGGATAAAGTCAAAATACAAGAACTTTGCTACCAAGGAAACTGACGTAATTTAAACATGAGTTTTAAAAGTGTCTCAAAGTAGGAGACAGTGAACTTTACGTTTTTTTAATAAAGTACATGAAAACTAAATAATCACATGACGCCAAATGGGGAAATGACGGCATACAAACTTTTAATTTCCCGAAAGTTCTCCAAAAGAATAAGAAACAGACATTCCTTTCACTTCACCGTTTCAAGAAACATTTTAACGTTGTTAACCATCATACAAGTGTAAAATGTTACCATTTATAACTACTACTCCTCTTGTATGTACACTTTCGTAGTACAAAGATTAAAAAAATGTTCTTTTACCGACAAGGATCTTTGGTCATGTTACATTAGTCAAATTTGGTGCTATCTAGCATTCAAAATGAAAATAAATCTTTTAATACCCTTTTTTTTGCCATTAGAGGTACTGTATGCATGAGTTCCCCAATATGTGTTTTTAATCGCTTTGGGTTTTGCAGCTCAATCAAAAAACTCCGAGTCAAGCCTCTGGTATTCAGGAACGTGAATATCAATCAAATAAATCCATTCAATAGCACACAATGACCTCATTAAAAACCACATTTCAATGTGAAGCAACAATAAAACTCCGGAGTGGGCGCGTCTTCTTCAAAATCGTCTGACGATGCCGTCAGTTGCACCATGTGGGATTTCCCAAGACATTTGCACCTCCTTCTTCTTGACACTTGATGCCCTCCTTCTTTTTGACTCCCTCCGACACTTCCAGAAGCGCAGATAACACACAGACAAGAAGACGCGGCGTGCGGTAAGTCAGAAGCCGTCGTTTGATTTTCACATCCTATTTTCAAGTTTCGCGCTTTAAAATCCTCGCATTTGAAAAGCTCAGGATGTACTTTAGGATATGAGTCGTATGATTGCATGAGATATTCACCCTCAAACATCTGGCAGCTGTTGTTGGGCTTGGGAAACTTGTAAAAGGGAAATATTACTTTGGGAGAAGCATCGTTAGATCCTTGATCAGAAGCAGATGTAAAAATTGCGCAAGGATTGTTTTCTTTTTCGCATATCGAAATAAGGTGACTTCCGCTTAACGCGTTCTAACTTGCTTTCACAGTTGAAATACAAGTGGACGGGACACAAGAACTGCCGGATGCGAGGAACCATGGTAAAACTTCCTACTTTTTTTTTTCCAATATCATTCTCACAGTATTTTAGACAAAAGATGGCACGTTTTTGCTAGCGTGATAACCGAGCGGCCGTGCCATGTGAAGTTTGACGTGGGTGAAATTTCAGCTCCCTAGAATCTTTTTTTCAATAGCATCTTTTTCTTTTGATGTGAAATGCCTTTTATGTCATGAGAAAGGGAATGGACAAAACAGCACGCAAGGGAACACTTGTTAAAACACTCAAATGTGTTTTCACAGAAAATATAACGTGTGTGAGTGCTTTTTTGCCTTTCATTGGTGGTATTTTGACTTCCCGCTCGAAGGAAATGCCATCAGATTCTTGTAACAGTCAAATGGTTCACGTTCCTTATTTTTTCAAGTCTTTTTTTTTTTTTTTGGCTTTTCCGTCGTGTCTAAATTGCAGCGATTTATTTTCTTCGAGGTCGAAGGCCTTTTCTTGTAATGTTGTGTTTCCACCAGTTATCTCGTAAAAAAAATCCGTTTTTTGTCAACTTCCTTTGCAAATGGTTCTTGTTATTCCAGCATGATGTGTTTTGTCTCTTACAGAGCGATTTATGGCTTCCCGCGACAGAAAACTCCACAGCAGTCGCGAATGCGTCGTTATCACCTAGCGATGACGCAAACTTCCTGGACTCGCCTTTTCGTTATCACCTTTTCCCCGCCGCCTACGGCGTCATCTTCATCGTGGGCCTCTTTGCCAACATCTACGTGCTTTTCGTGCTGCGCCGCCTACGAGAAGCCAAGGCCATGGGGGAAATCCGCATCTACATGACCAACCTGACCATCGCCGATCTGCTCTTTGTGTGCGCCCTCCCCTTCTGGATCGGCTATTACAGCCGCCAAGGCACGTGGATCTACAAAGACTTCCTGTGCCGATTGACGGGCTCGTTATTCTTCATCAACACCTACTGCTCCGTCCTCTTCCTCTGCGCCATCAGCGTCAACCGGTACTGGGCGGTCACGCGGCCCCTGGACGCGGCCTCGTCAGACCACAGGCGGCGGGGAATCGCCGTTTGCGTCGTCATCTGGTTGACCACCGTCTCCATGGCTATTCCGTTCCTCGCCAACCCGGGCACCAACCGGGACGGGAACGTCACCCGCTGTTTCGAGGGCTATCAGAACGGGGACGACTCGTCCAAAAGGGTCGTGGCCGCCACGCATTTTGCCATCATCGCCGTGTTTTTTGTGGTTTTTGCGCTGGTGCTGGTGTGTAACCTCCTCATCGCCCGAGCCTTGTTCACCCAAAGCGCCCCCCTGACAGAGTTGAAGTCCGGGACGGCTTTATCCAGGAAGTCCAACGCGACGATCTCTTCATCCAGGAGACCCACGGGGGTGAAACGAAGGGCGGTGCAGATGCTTATTGCGGTGGTGGGCGTATTCGTCCTGTGCTTCCTGCCTCATCACGTCGTTCAAGGTTTCTGGACTCTTGCGGTGCTGCAGATCCAAAACGGATGGGGACACGTGGACTGGGACGGGGAGACCGTGCAGGCGCTCAACGACGCGCATCAGG
The DNA here is from genome assembly GCF_059441005.1 of Hippichthys cyanospilos. Classification (NCBI taxonomy): domain Eukaryota; kingdom Metazoa; phylum Chordata; class Actinopteri; order Syngnathiformes; family Syngnathidae; genus Hippichthys; species Hippichthys cyanospilos. The sequence continues at coordinate 5,204,179 of NC_142382.1, forward strand.
TCACGTTGCTTCTCATGGGCCTCAACTGCATCCTGGATCCGGTGGTGTACTGTTTCGCCACCAGGAAGTTTCGCCGATTCATCACGGCCCATCTCAAGAGGCTGGCCAAGGGCGAGGGCTGCTCCAACACCCTCACCTCGCAGATATCTCTGGACAGTCGGCACCAGAGCCAGAAACATCCCGACGAGCTTCAACAGCCGGAGATGAACGGAATCAAAAACGCCCCGACCATGGAGCGCTGAAGTATTATCTTACACCGGGAGGTCACGTTTAGACTCATCCCCTCCATACAGCTGTTTCCTGGACCGCTTCATCGGGGCCGGACCCGATCCCGGCGGACTACAACGTGGACTCGTCGAAAATTAACTTATTCATCACTAGCCCGGTAAAAGCGGATCTTTGACGGCCCGTCAAAGATGCCGAAGGGCTTCGTCAGATGTGTTTTGATAGCCGACAGATTTTGCCCCGAGCGACCAATCAGAGGGCGTGATAATGTCTCGGAGGGCTCGGCCCCTCGAGGACGCGTATGAAACCTGTTTGCTCAGAGAAACATCGAGTGGCGCTCCTGATGCTGAGAGATTCCAGTGACATGACAAATCTCATTGGACTGGAAAAAAATAAACAAGACAAGAAGCAAATATAATCACTATCAAGGAAAGAGATTAGGCAGTAAAATTCACTTGAAGAAAAATGTGAGTTTGTGTTGGAATCTTTAGACCGGGGGTGGGAAAACGTTTTGACTCAAGGGCCACAAAAAAAATTGGAAAAAAGGGCGGGACGAGGAGCAGATGCATCGTGTTTTGATAATCCACCTCATATTCGAAAAAAATTCAATTCCAAATGAACAAAATCATTGCAACAGTTAGTGAAGTCCCATAACTATTTATTGAAATGAATCTTACAACTGAAAATTAAATGAACAAAATAGTTTTTTTTTTCTTTAGTGCTGACCATTTTAAAGCGTTGATAATTCTCGCTATCCTTCAGTATTTTAAAATGACCACTATCTTCCTGACTGATCATTTCTTCAAGTTCGGCTTGGAAATCTTAACGGCCGCCGTTTAGAGCCAGAAGAGAAAGCCTTGCTGGCATTTTTTTTTTTTTTTTTTTTTAAATGTACAGACTGAATTGCGTCACGCCAGCTTCCTGTGTGAAGTACGCACAAAAAAGAAGAAGTTTTTCAACCACAGTTTGTGAGATTCTTTGCAAGTCTCTCATTTGATGAGAATACGCCACAAGAACTAACCATAGATAATTCTGCCATTTAGACGCGGGGGCGAGTTTATGTAGTCACTGCCTTTTATTTGATATGGTGCCAAATCAAATCGAGCATTTGCCTCCAGTGAAAAATGAGGGTGCAGAAGTACCAGAATACTCCTCGAGTTTTCAAACAAAACAGCAAATGTCTCCACTGGCATACCGTGGGCTCGTTTCAAAAATGTTCCGGCGTGTTTTTCACCATAGCGACGAGTTTACAAGCAGTAAGCGAACGCTGCGGACGGTCGGCAAGATGTTTTCTCCACGAGATTGATTCTACGAGTCGGCCTTCACGTTCGCCCGATATATCCGCGTTATGGGATGTTCACGGCAGAGCTGCGTACGCGCTGTCCGCCGTGGCGCTGGTGGGATCCAGATCTGTGTAGGTTAGGTTTGTGCTTGAGTAATTCATGTACACGTGCTTGTCATTTTCGGCCTGGGGGAGACCTCCACTGCGATGCAAAGAAATAAACAAAAACATTAAACATGTACTTTTCAATGTGGAAAAATATCTAATAACTAATAGCACACCTATCTGATTCTACTGTTAGAATCATTATTAGAGAATAATTATTTTATATTTTAGAAAGTGTTAAACAGAGAATAACTCCGTTTTTTTGCTTCCTGTGGCAGCTAGACAATTAAATCACAAACTTCAGAGTTACTGACTCATGTAGTTTTAAAAAGTTACATGACAGCTCCTTGAAAAAAATTGCAAAAATGCAGACCATAAGAGAGCAAAACAAGATTTTGCCCAAGTACATATTTGTTACAAGATTTGTGGAAAATAGTTGTTGAAAAATTAATATATATACTCGATACATATATATATATATATATATATATATATATATATATATATATATATATATATACGTGTATCTATCAGAAAGTTCATAAACTTTTTTTTTCAAAGTAAAAGCTCATTTCATATTGAAAGAAAATCTCATAGAGGACTACATAAATCAGTTTACTGTTGAGAAGCTGAAATTTGGACCATTTGGACAATTTCAGAAAAATCCCATGATTAATTGATGATCAAAATAATTTTTATCATTATTTAGTTGTCTTTAAATAAATGTAATTGTTGCATCTCCACTTCATACTCACAAGTCTTAATCCAAAGTTTATATACCCGCAGGATACTTCCCCATTCACATAAATAATAAATCACGAAACATTCGCGGCTTACTTTGGTTCCTTTGCAGCGCTCGGGAAACCTTGTAAAATGTCAACAAGAAAACACCAGTTAGAAATACATTTGCCTTTTTTTAAGGTTTCTCTGTTGCGCAACGTTGTACCTTCAGCGCCCGTGCTCCTTGGGCCCCCCTTGTCTCGAATTCTTTGCCAGCCCAGCCAAAACATGATTGCCATATTCATAAGCAAGGCCAGAAGAGAGACAGCAAAGGCGATTATTCCTACGTTCTCTGTAAAATAAATAAACAGTAGACAAAAAAAAAGGAAGGTCAGATGTACGTCAGCGTACATGTTGGCTTGATGACTGACAAGAAGTTGAGATCATGGTGGTGTCACCACAAGGCTTGATAAGTGTTTTGCAACAGTGAAATCAAGTACAAACATTAGTCAGTCTTTCCACCACTAATTTACATGACGTTGGCAAATGTTAAAACAGGTATTGGTCCATTAAAAAAAAAAAAGTGAAATATCTGTATTGAGTTTTGAATTAGTGAGTTCATTATTCTGACCAATGTCATTTTTTTATTGAGAAAAACTGTATTTTGTCATAGTAAAGTAGGGAAATTATATTGTTTGAATCCCTGTAACGTCTTATGAAATGCTGAAGTTACAAGGCTTAAGAGTTATGAGTTTATATTTCATGCAAGATGTCCTGATATTAAGAGAATGAAATAAAACGTTGACGTCACTAAAGTGAAAAAACAAGGGTTAATATTGACTTGAAAAAAAACAGGAAGTCCTTCACTCAAATTCAATGTCAATTTTCCAAGGAATTTTTTGGAATAATTATTATTTATATTCTAAATTATTGAAACAAAAAAGTGGCTATCTCCAAGGAAAAATTTTGGGAAAATTTGTGTAAAAACGCGATCATAGAAAAAGTACATTGTATATTTATATATTTATGAAATTGACTTGGAGTTCAGGCTAAGCCAATCATCAAAGTCATTGAAAGTCTTGCAAATGTCATAAATTGGCCGCTAGCACCACCCAGTGGTTTTGGGGTGTCAACACAAAAATTTCTATTGTGCTGCATTGATGCGGTACCGTTGAAAGGATTAATGCACAAATCGTGGGAAATGCATGATAAAAAATCGGGTTTTCAACATGTCCAAAATTGACAAAATTTCCAATTTTGAATGGCAGTAAATGAGCCCGACATGGGCTAAATTTCTCACCTATAGGGTGTACGTCTCGACCTCTCGTTTTGCAAAGACGGCAGTGTGGCATATTGAAAGTCATGTTTTGACAAACTATTGCAATATTTTAGCCTCCTTGTGTTTTTTCGACGCTTTTCCTTTGAGATATCAAAAACATCAAAAATCCCGATATGGGGGCAAAATTTCCTCCAGGGGTTAAGATTATCAGAATAAAGAAAATTACTTTTGAGACAAGTTATCTCATAATGAAACAATAAGTCTACGTACACTTAACATAAATTTTCTTTACCCCACTAGTCCAAAAAAATCCATCTGTTTTTATCCAGCTCAAGGGGCGGCCATTTTGTCTCTTGCTGTCGACTGAAAACGACGTCACAGTTGCTCGCCAACTAATCCTGACCGGTCACGTGACGTTTGCAAGCTAAGCAGTGATTTGTCGCGACCCGAACTCCGAATAACCGTTATGTCATTTCCTGTCAACGGCAACAGACAAAATGGCCGCCCCTCAGATAGATAAACGAGTTTATTTTGGATACAGTTTCATAGAAAATGTTAGTTAAGAATATTTATGGGTCGCCTTTCCCTTTAAGGCCGATAAAAGGCTGTAAAAAGCAAAACGAACCCGTTACATGCACGTCGACGATAAAAACGGCGCGACTGGGACTGACGCTGTCGCTGCGGTTGGAGCTTTGCGCGAGGCAGCGGTACAGCCCGCTCTGATGCGGCTCGCTCAGGGTGAGCTCCGCCCCCTCGGCGGCTATCTCCCACGTCTCTTTCCTCTGTCGTTGCAAGTACCAGATGTGGAAGTCCGGCGGGGTCGGTGCGTCGCAGTGCAGGCTGACCTTTTGACCCGCCGACACCGGGTAGTCCGGTGTGACTGTCAGTTGCAGAGCTGGGAGGAGAAAAAAAGAAAAGTCGAAATTTTAAAAAATGACAAGGAAGTTGTCTAGTTTCTATTCAAAAAGTTGTAACCGTATAAGATTCTGTTTGGATTATAGGGTTACCGTAAAAAATGTCCTCTGCGGCGGCGACGCTTACTGCATACTGGGCGACAACTGTCAAAACAATGGCAAATTCGGATATAAGCATCTGCATATCGTGCGATATGATACAAGGTCATTTTTTACCTGCGAAGAAGACGGCGCATAAGAAAAGTCGGCGTGACACGGCCATTCTCTTGACTGACGCGCTGTCAGTCACATGTGAGTTAAATCTCAGGTGAGCTTGGAGGAAGTGAGACCAGGCAAAGGGATGAGAGGGGAAGTGATGACTTCCCTTGCGCATGATCTGTGATAGGATCCACTTTTTTTTTAACATTTATTGTTTTTTTTCTTCGTTTTTTATGAAAGAGAAACAAAATGCACCATGAATACAAAGTTACAAGGCGTTGTCCAATTAATTTTGTCGGTTAAAGTTTCGCCATCGGTTGTATTTTATAGTTTCTACTTCCTGTTTTTCTTCCCACATCCGCTGGGCTTGAAAGGACTCTCAAAGTAGGGTTTGGGGTTCTCAAGTAGGGTTTTAAATTAGGAATAGGGGTAAAAAGAAGGGGTAGGTTTTAAAATGAACAATTTGAGTGGTAGAAGGAAAAAAAAACAACTTTGTTTATTAGGCCTTTAAAAGCATTGACAAAATTAAAGAAAATGCATATTGTATAGTTAGCAAAGTGTGCACAAATAGGGCTTCAAAAGTAGGATTATGATTTCAAAGTAGCATTCTGTTTTTAAAGTTTTCAAAAAAAGTGTTGTGGTTTTAATATTTTAATATTTGGCTTTCAAAGTAGGGTCTAGGTTGCAAAATACGGTTAGGATTCATAAATGCTTTCAAAGTACCGGTACTATTGTTTCAAAGTAAAGGATGCTTTAAAAGTTTTTTTTTTTTTTAAAGATGTCTTTTCTGAATGTTAGACAAAGCCGTAGACCCACACCCGATATCTATGATGCAATTTTTAACTTCCTACTAATATTCATTTTGTCATTGTACTCGTTCTATTACACTTTCTTCTACATACTGGAAAAAAAACCCATAAAACAATAAAATACTCAACAAAAAGCATCGTGACTTCCTCCTAATTAACCTGTTTGGACAGCCGAACATACCACAGCGTTAAGTCAAGATAAATAGTCATGCACTTGTCATATGTGCGCGTAACATGTGCACATGTAGAGTCATTATTCATCATAATTATTTCATAACTCATTACTCATTCCTTCATTATTCTGCTTGTCCCAGATGTGCCACAGTCATGCCTGTTGAGTCGCACATTACCACTTAAGGAGTGTGTGTGTGTGTGTGTGTGTGTGTGTGTGTGTGTGTGTGTGTGTGGGGAGCGCAAATTATATATTTTATTTTAAGACTTTCATGTGCTAATAATGCTTATCATCTGCAGGATGCAGGACATGCCTCCTGGTTACAACACGCAGGGTGCTGTCAGAAAGTAACTGAAAATGTTTTTATACTGAAAAAAAAATCTTAACTAACTTAACTTTTTTAAAATCTAATTAATTGGAATTTATTTAATAATCCAAATCAGAGCTGTATCAAAAATGTTCCTTTTGACAGTCGTTTGAGCATATATAATTTTGGCCGCCAGAGAGCGCCCACTACCTTTCAATCTTTGAGCAGTTTGGCTTTGTGGTGGGGAGGGTTTTACTTCTCATAGGCTCTGTTTTAGCATTTTGGTTAAGAAAAACAAAAACATCCTTTATAAAAAAAAAAAAAAATCAGAAGTGAGAAAAGTACTCAAAAACCGATACAGTTGAACTCGAGGGGAAAGGGAACGGGCTTGCTCATGAATTCAACTATTGACGCTCAGTGAAATGCTTTAGGATGGGATGGGACATTTAGTATATATTTCTGACTGAAAATAGTGGAAAATTTTGTTACTAATTTTTAATATGTATACACAGTTTTACCTGGCGTTTGATGCGCATTAGCTAATTACCGTCGGTTTCTATTGTTCAGCATATGACGATTTCGCCTTACGATCTCCACTACGGAACGGAAAATTCCCAATGGCGGGGGGGTCCACTTCCCACCACTGATAACAATATCACATTTTTGTTGTTTGCATATAGTTGACTGTCACGCAACCCCCTCCATCTTGTGAGCACCATCAGGTCTATTGGGGGCTGCAGTCACTTGTCTTTTGAAGAGGCGACATTATTACGTTGCTCGGCGGTAACGCTTGAGGAAGGATGGCATCCAGTCACATTTGCTTGCCTTAAATTGCCGTGATGATGAGTAGCGGCTACCGTTTGGCTTCTCCGTGGGGATGTCACAGACGTATGGGTTGCTGTCAAGTGCGCCTCTCGAGGCGTACAATGAACTAGTTTACGTAGTGACGGGGTACAAGGTGTGCAATTATCAGTTTACTACTGCATTAGGAGAGATTAAGTAACACGATGGTGAGCGACCCCGACTAATCGTAAAGTAAGCTAGCAATTGGTATCAAGGGAGTCTCTCGAAGTAAACACAGTTCAACTTGATACAAAGATTTTCGTATATTTTACGTCAGGCAGGATATAAGTTTAGCCTGGGCTGTTAGCGGAGAGTCTTTGCTACATGTTTTTAAAAAGGTCAAGCCTTGTCTTAACACATGCTCACACTGTACATGTTAAATTCCTTTTGAGGCCTTTTTGCATATGCTCACAAACACCTTTGACTGCTTTTATTTTGAAGTTCTTCTCAGAAGCAAGACACAATAATTGTGACTTGACTTTATACTGCACTGATTCCCCTGAAGCGAGTTGAGATTTGCGACTCAAGATGTAAACAACACAATGTTCCGTCGCCAATTCAGTGCACTAAAAAATCGACTTTATTATACTGATATTTTATTGTATGGCGTCAGCGTTTAGCACAGTGTCACGCTAGCCACAAGCTAGCAGTCGGATTACTTTATAGAAGTTAATAGCTGAAATTGACTGCGCACTTTGACGCTGGCATCCTGAAACGGTTGCCGTTGCTACTGCTTGGGAAATACGGTAATAAAGCGCAAGTGTAAAATTTGTCATCTGTACTTCCTGCCTATGCAACGGCACATGTAAAATTTTCCTATGTTACCCTTTCCACCCAGTTTGATCACTCAACTCCACGTGTCTGTTTTACAAGACAATAAAAACACCCCCTTTTCCTGTCGTCGTGACCTTTGTTTCACACCAAGAGAATCCGTTACAAGTTCATAAAAGGTTGGCTATTCGATATTATAAAATACCTCACTTCAAAATGCCATTGCCTTGTCCGCCAAAAAGCCCCCTAGGAAACAAAAAAAACAGCGTTGCGTTTATCCACTTTTAGCTCCAAGTGGCATTTTAAACTAACAAGTGTTTCCCCTCCATTTCCCTCCGTTCACCCCCGCGCGGCGCTTCGCAAACAGCGTAGAAACGAGCGGCGGCATGTCACGAGACATTGCAACAGCGTGGAACAGCAATAACAACAACAAAAGGACGGACAGCACTGGCGTCCAGATGGGCGCTTCCTGTGCCAGGCAGGAAATGGCACAGTGCTTTCTGTCATATTTCATCGCGCCACAAAAGTGACAGCGCCATGCACATGGCAACCCCCGGCAAATTCATTTGCAGTCTCAGCTTGCTTTTGACTTAGGTCGTTGGCAAAAAAAACATTAAATTTTCACGGGAACTTTTTATTTTTAACCTCATTTCGCTGTCTTGTTGAAATATGGGAGACTTGACTTGATGCTCGCGTGTGCGCTTGCAATTTGACAAATATGGGCTCTTACAGAAATAACATACAAAGACGTTTCACTTTAAGGCGAAAATTTTTTATTCAATGGCTATTGTGCTGCTCCTTATTTTACACATTAGCCCCTTGAAAGCAAAATAATGCAGACAAATGATAGATTGCCACTGTAATGTCAGTCATACTTCACAGAATCTAAAGAATACTTGTATACGCCCGCTAGTGTTTAGATTTGTGTTTAAATCGCCATTTTCTCAATTATTGACCCTGTTTGTGGTGTTTCTAATGGAGTTAGCATTAAGCTAACGGACGTTAAAGGGAAAGTCACCCCAAAAATAATTAAATGATTGCGTATGGGAAATATGAATTCAGCATTAAAATTTACCCATTTTCCAACCGCTCCTTGCTGTCGACTTAAAATGACATCACGGTTGCTCATGTGACAACCAATCACCGCTCAGCTCGCCAAAGTCACGTGACCAAACAGAAAACAGATGAGCCATGAGTTTGTCTGCCAAGCAAGTGACAAAATGGCTACCTCAGAGGTGGATAAAACTGTGAATTTTCCTGCTTAATGTAAATTCCACACATAAAATATTAATCTGAATTTCATGTTTAGGCTAATGAAGGCACACAAATGGGCCACTGTGAAGCAAATTGTGAAGAAAATTTTGAGTTTGACTTCCCATTTAACAATTGTGCATACACGGTACCATTATGGGACTTTTTCAACGATTTCTTTGCAAAAGAAAAAAACACTAGGGAGTTGAAACGTCACGCTAAATACATAATCATGTTAAAGTTTAAATCCCAACCATGCTGCAAATTCTAAACTGTTGCAGCTTGGCGTACTAAATTCGAATTACGCGTATGTTTATCATCCCAGTTTGGACCCACACACTCTCATTAAATTCTACATTTTTTAATGCATTTTAAACCAATGTTATATTGCATTTCCTATGATTTTTTTTGTTTGTTTTTGCACCATGCTATTGAGCGGCGGTCGAGAAGCCGACGGACAGGAAAACAAAAAAATAATGAGTGCAATTCATACTTTCTACTTATTATGTCGTAAACTGGGGACCTCAAAAACAAGACACGAACGAAACAGATGAACCCTTTTTTCGAAACGATCCGAACAGAATCCACATAATCAATTGACCAGTGTTGAGCGTGTGTGCGCGCACACCGATGTCACGATGATACTCAGGCGGCCCTTTTTGTCCCGCTACCCCACCGTACAGATGCTGCCCTCAGCCTCATGTTGAGCAGATGTCGCGGGGAATATGATACCATCCCAGCGCCGAGCGGGGGACAAATTACCAAATGTGCACGCACACACACACACGCGATGTAAATATAACCTTCAGATTACAGATGGCGCCTATCAGAGGCTGCCGGCTGGATTTGCAAAAAAGTAAATACTGTGGGGGGTAATCCAACATGGGAGCCAGCGGGCCGCGGAACGGGCACCAGATGGTACTCGTGTATCTGTGTGCGTGCGATCGTGTTCAGCGTGATCTGACGTCCGGATTATGTTTCATGTGTCGCAAATGAATTTGCAGTCCGTCGGTGGATAACCCTTGACTCGGCGCCGTTTGTTTTGCCCCTCTAGTTTACGTCCGCAAGAGAGTAAAACAAACCCCCGTACCCCAACCTGTTATTTATTAGCCAGCGCGGTGTTTCCTAAATTTAATGAGCCAAAGTATGAATTTTGCAATAGCAAAACCTCAAAACACAACACCATACTAGAGCATTGTAATTAATAATTACTTTAGCACAGATTTGCTTAAATGAGCTAACAAAGGCACGTTTACATTGTATAAAGTTCCTTTTCAAATATATACATGAAACGAATATCCCAAAAGGATGAGGATCTTGTCAAAATTTGGTTTATTGCTGCCAGCATATGTTCATACTGTATGTATTGCGTAATGTTCTCCGATTGTTTTATCGCTGCTAGCATAGTCCATATTCTTGACGTCTGTATTTTACCAACGTTGCACAATAACGTTTTTACAGATACACACACAACGTGCAGCGGATTGGAGGGCGCACTTTGGATTTTGGGAAAATTAAAGGCTTTTGTTTTATTTATAGCTTGGTTGCTTGTTAGTGCTTGGGGAAAAAATAATAGCATGCGTCTGTTCACGTTCACGGAACACGATGAGATGCTAGGTTACAAAAATATTCCTGTGTACTGTACCAAAAAGTTGCATGGTTGAGAGGATATGTACAACAAAAAAAAAAATAGGCAAATAGGTTGATATGACATGCTTCTTAACCCTTTTATTACCGATTTTTTTGTTGTTGTTGATAAAAATAGAACTTATGGCAAATATTACGTATCCATAAGTCTAAGATATTTTGAAAATTAGTTCAAAAAAAAAATCCCACTTCCATAGATCAGGTTACAACCCCTGGGATTTATTTGACCCATCGGTATTTTATACTAATAATAATAAGAATCATAATCATAATAATCATCATCATATAATAATAACAACATAAATGTGCAATTAATCCGTTTTGGAGTTGGGATGTAAGGTGAAATTGTCGTATTGTGGGCAATAGAAACCTATGCTAATTAGCTAACGCATAAGAAAACCTCAGGTAAAAACATCAACATTTTATATACATATGAAAAATTAGCAACACAATAGTCATCTACTGTAACTGCTATTTATGTATAATATACATGTATATAATTAAGTAACATCAAAATAAAAAAAAGGAGAAATGAAACTAATTTACCTTTGGAGTTACGTCAATATTGACTTGCGAGGCTAACTATTCACACTAATCATCTTCTAACTTCTCCCTTTAACATCTTGGGACCCAAGGCTAACTGATTAAAGTTTGAATTAAGCACTAAAATGCACAATAAATACGATATTGTAAGTTTTTACCACCCTAACCCGTCTTCTAGCGGTCTGTAAAAACCTCACTAAAAACCACGAGTCCAGAACACTTCAATATCTTTCCCAAATTCAAATGACACCCTTAACCTTCAACGCAACCGGTAAATAGCCATCGTTTGTGACTTGATGATTTCTCACGCCGCGCTAATGTTCGGCGGCGCAGCGGTTGCGAACCAGCGGAGGAAATGGAGTCCCGCGCTCGGGGCGACCTTGGGCGAGCCGGCCAACTATTCGAGCGTGCGCACGTGACTTTCAACCTCGATTTCCTCCTACGGCGGCAAATATCAGACGGACAGGGAAGTGGGAGGCCAACTGCAAAACAAAGGCAAAGAGACAAGCGAGCCCCGTGTTACATTTCCTCCGACGCGTTCTGTGTCCTCTTCCCGCTCACACCCTCTTTGTCCTTGCCGTAATTTCATCCCCCCGTACGTCATTAGCAAGCGGGCGCCTAATGAATTTCCTTATCTCTGTCAATTCAGGGGCTGTTGTGATAACGCTCATTGTTTTCACTTTTGCGATCCCCCCCCCCCCCCCGTCGGAGGCGTAGGTGAAAGCAAAGGCGAGGAGGGAAACAGAAATGGCGAGTCGTGGAATCCCTAATTTACGTTCACCAGAAGTTGAGCAAATTTGACTTTGTTGGGTTAAACTGCAAGGTGAAACATCTTAACAGGTTGACTCAGCTCTTCTCAATTTGGCCTACGCGAATGCGCTTAATGTCTCATTTAATGCCGAGACAGGAACAGTGCATGTTTGTTTTCGAATTAAGAGCAAATGGATTATAACAGGAAGCAGCTTGTCGCTTAGTCGCATACGAACTCTATCGCAAAATGAACGTACGCGTCTATTTTGTCACGTTTTATTTGAAAGGATATTGTCATTAGCGATGTAATTGGCAGACAAGCCAAAAATCAAACGTGACACAATCTTCTGTTGTTGTTGTTGAATAAAACATGCCAAATATAGTTCTAAGGTTTAATAAGTAAGGCACAGATGACACAGCGGATCGAATTTAATGTGGTGACAGGAACAGTGCAAGTTTTCAAATTAAGAGCAAATTCATTGGAACAGAAAGTCACCTAATGCTAAATTGCGTTATAGTGTTGCAAAATGCTTTACTCCTTTGAATAGTTTAGTTTCATATGGAAGTATATTGTCATTAGTGAAGCAATTTTTTTTGACAATCAAAAAATAAAACACCATCTATCTTCTGGAGTTTCTGAATAAATGTGTCATTAGGGTCAACTACAAATATAGTTCCAAGGTTTGATAAATAAGACAGAGCAGATCTAATTGAATGCTGTAATGGGAACAGTCCACATTTTCAAATTAAGAGCAAATTAATTGGAACAGGAAGCAACTTAATGCTAAATTGTGCTATAGTGCAAAATGTTGCATGCTTTTATTTTGTCTTGTATGTTTTATATGAAAGTATATTATTTTCTTGACATTATTGGTAGACAATCCAAAAATAAAACAATGTAAAAGCAATGACAAAACTGAACAAATCTCACCTTTGTAAATTCATTAGATTTTCTTGTGTTCATATCCGTAAGTTATACTTTTGTTGCGCGTTAAGTGTGTTTCAGATTTCCCACATTGTGAGTGGTCAGTGAATGCCTCGCCAGTGTAACATTGAATGCACTCAAAGCTCAGTTTTCCTTTTTCCTCGCGATGTGGCTCGAGTTGTTTTTGCCATAAATAACCCAAGGTTGCGCATCATCTGTCCTCCATCTAGTTCATAATTGTGTGTTAGTGCCAGTAAATACATACATAAATAAATAAATAAATGAGTCAAATGGCTTGTCCTATAACTGGTGCACTTTCAACTTTTACAAGTTTTAGTAAAATTCCTGTGTGTGAACAAGGATAAACTCGGACATTGGTTCAGCCTGCTCGCTTCTTTTATTGAAAATAACCCCGTAACAACCTCAAGCTACATCCTTTTGGCCTTTACTTTGAGGAAAAAAAAGAGCACCTTCTATATGGAGAATTACGGCAAGTAAAGGCAACGCCCTGTAACACATCTACCCCCTCGACATAAAAGTGTTAATGACAACGTCAGGGAGCCCAGAGCGACTGTTGCCATTTAGTGACTTCATGACCCATGAGGCCCTTCTAACACCCGCGTTAAGTCCCAGTTGTACGTAGCGTACGCTCCATTCCGAGTGTCACCTCGCTAAACGCCGGCTTGCCCGCGCCACCGTCAGCGTAAGTGCTAAACGCATCCTCCCAACACCTTTCCCCATCACAGAACGCAAGTGGGGCGTGATGTGAGGAAAATTGAAAAAGAGGAGAGCGCTTTTGCGACAAAGGTACGCGAATTTTACAATGCGGCGCATGGGGATTCTCAAATTAGGGTTCTGCGTCAAGGAACTTAATTCCATAAAATTCTGGCGCAGGGCCAATACGAGGGTGACATTTTCCAATTGTTTTGTTCTCGGTACATAGAGGTTTCACCACAGCCGTTTTGTGTGGCCACAATCAATCTGAATGAATCTTTTGGGCCCAAGGCTTCATCCACTTCATTACTTTTATGTAAACAAAGATAAGAGGAAACTCGGCGCGCACCGCATTTACTGGATGGATTAAATTAAATGGAGGTGAAGAAATCCGCAGCAAAGTGCCTGTTGCGCGGCTTTAATACGCTCTTCTCTATTAGACGGATGCAGGCGCGTGAGATTGGACCATTTAATGTTGCCTCACTAATGAGAAAACACCGCGGGCCTTTCCAAATAGCGCTCAAAACGTGGACTGTGGAGGAACCTGAATGCTGAGGAGATCCCCCAGAAGATCTTCCGGTTATTGCATCATATCTAATCAAGAAAAAGATTCATAACATGAAAGGAGATTTTGCCATTTCCTGCAATTTAATTCTTCTTTTTAGTGTTCGTATTTTTTTTTGTATACAATCGTTTTGAAACTTCTATCCTCTTCTTCTCATCTCCTTCTAGTCCTTCTTGTCCATCATCATCTCCCCCTCCTCCTCCATCATCTTCTTCTCCCTCTCCTCCTTCCCATTTTTCATTTTCCTCATCCTCTTGTTGTTCTGGTTCTTCTTTTCCTTCTTCTTCTCCTTGTGCTACATCATCATCTACTCCTCCACCTTTATCTTCTTCTTCTCCCTCTCCTCTTTCCCTTTTTACTTGTTCTTCTTGTCGTTCTTTATCTCCTTCTCTATTTTGTTCTCATCCTTCCTTTTCTTCTCCTTCCCTTTTCTCAAGGTCCTCCTTTTGTCCTTATTCTGGTTCTTCTTTTTCTTCTATCTTCTTCTCAACTCCACCTCCTTCTCCTCCTTCTTGTTTATCACCTTCTCCTTGTCCTAAATCATAATCTCCTCCTACTTCCCTTTCTTCTTGTTCTTCTTCTTGTTCTTTATCTCCTTCTCCTTCATCTTGTTCTCATCTTCCTTCCTCTTCTTCTCCTTTCTTTTTCCTCAAGTTCCTCCTCCTCTTGTTGTTCTGGTTCTTCTTTTCCTTCTTCTTCTCCTTGTGCTACATCATCATCTACTCCTCCACCTTCATCTTCTTCTCCCTCTCCTCATTCCCTTTTTACTTGTTCTTCTTGTCGTTCTTTTTTCTTCTTCTCTATTTTGTTCTCATCCTTCCTTTTCTTCCCCTTCCCTTTTCTCAAGGTCCTCCTTTTGTCCTTATTCTGGTTCTTCTTTTTCTTCTATCTTCTTCTCAACTCCATCTCCTTCTCCTCCTTGTTTATCACCTTCTCCTTAAATCATAATCTCCTCCTTCCCTTTCTACTTGTTCTTCTTGTTGTTCTTTATCTCCTTCTCCTTCATCTTGTTCTCATCTTCCTTCCTCTTCTTCTTGTCTTTCCTTTTTCCTCAAGTTCCTTTTTTTTTGTCCTTGTTCTGGTTCTTCTTTTCTTCGATTTTCTTCTAAACTCCAAGTCCTTCTCCTCCTTCTTGCTTATCTCCTTGTCCTAAATCATAATCTCCCGTCCTCCTTCATCTTCTTCTCCTCCTTCCCTTTCCTCATGTTCTTTTCCATCTACTTCTCCTCCATCTTGTTCTTTTAGTTCTTCATCTTCTTGTTCTCCCCTACACCTTCCCTTTGCTCATGTTCCTTCTGTTGTCCTTGTTTTGGTTCTTCTTTCCCTTCCTCCTTCTTCTCCTTTGCCTTGTACTCCTTGTTTTTTTTACATCTTCCTTCTTCCTCACCTTCTCATTCTTGTTTTCTTTGACCTTTTTGTTCTTTTACTTTGTCTCTGCCTTCTTCACCTTCTTCCTCGTTTTTCTTTACCTTTTTGTTCTCCTGCTGCTTCTTCACTTTTTTTCTTCTTCTCCTTGTTCCCCTCCTAATAATTCTTCCATATATTTTGGGAAGTAATAAATATGGCCTTCAAAACAGGGTTTGGAGGGAATACTTGTATTGTAATACTGTCGTTGAGGTCATTGACCTTAGATGGCATTCCAAACTTCATGGTTCACTTTTTAGCTGGGTTTGGTCATGTGATTTTCGCAATGTGTGCCTGAAGGCACCAATACTGCATCAAATTCCAGCTTTAATTCTTATTCCACAGACATAGTAGAAGTATCGAATTTTTGGACCTGTAGTGAGTAGGAAGCTGTAGTA
>NC_142382.1:5222500-5257500 GCF_059441005.1 Hippichthys cyanospilos
CGCGGCTCAGTTGTTGTAGTGAATAGCACATTCGCCTCATAGTTCAAGGTTCAAATCCACCTCACTTTGGCGTTTCTGTGTGGAGTTTGCATGTTCTCCCTGAGCCTGCGTTCTCTCCGGGCACTCCTCCCACACTCAGAAAACATGCATGGCAGGTGTATTGAACACACTAAATTGTCCTTAGGTGTGATTGGGTGTGTGGATGGTTTATTGTCTGTGTGCCCTGTGATTGGCTGGCAACCAGTTCATGGTTCCCCCACCTTACTGCTGGGATAGGCACCAGCAAGCCTGCGACCCTTGTGAGGATAAGCGGCTATAGAAAATGAATGGATAATAATAAAAAAAAAAAAAGACCTCTATATTCCAAGATAGCATTTTTCAAAAAAATTCTACAAGATTAGTGGCAATTTTTATGCTTTTAATTTGTAATTTCGAGTTCAGGATCATCTGCCTGATTACAGACACTTAGTATTGGTCCTTGTCCATCCTTGATATTTATGATATAATTAAAAATTATATGTTTTTTTTTTAGATTGTGAAATACAAAACTATGTTTCTGAAAGACCACAAAAACAGTGTAGAGGCGATTTTTTTTTTTTATAATGAAGGATAGCTTCTTCAAAAACCAAAAAAACAGGGAAAAGTAAAGTCATGAGTATTTGTCCATTTGTCCTTGTTTTGTCCATTATTAGGGTGTATTCAGTAAACATGGGAAATGTAAACTTCATCAACATTTGTTAATAATGACTTTACCAGCAAATTAGTCGAAAAAAAATAACATTGACTGAAGAATTTAACTTTGGTGCTTCAAGAGGCGGTCAAGCACTATTTTGCAAGAATTCCCGCAGGGGGGAAGCTAGTATTGTGCAGCAGTGCCCCATTCATCTATCCGCTCAAGGTGGAGTGTGAAAATCATTTATTTATTTATTTATTTTTTGCTAACTCTTTGCAAAATTATTCATTGGAATGCATGCCATCAAAGGGCAGATCTCGTGACGCTCCCGACTTAATGGGCCTTCAGCTCTCGCACGGATGACAGATAATCAATGAGCCACTCAACTGGCCTGATGCGGCGACCTCAGTGAAGGGAGGGGGGGGTCTCGGATCTAAACGCCATAGATTCCCGCCAGGATTTTTGGGCCAAATTCTGGCCCGTTTTGCTGTGTAGTCGTATTCGCACGACTAAAAATTGCTATCATTCCTTGAGGGTTAAAATATTCACCAAAAGTTAAGGTGCACATACTCGAAGGTAGTGGTTCTCAAAGTGGGGTCTGCGGACCCATGGGGGTCCATGGCCTGACTGCAGGGGGTCCGCGAAATAATTTAGGTTATTAAAAAAAACAAAAAACAAACATGATTTCATTTTATGTTGTATAAAATTGTGAAAATACGACTTTTCAATAATGCAATCAATGAATAACTAGTCATGAGAAATATATAAAATAAATAAATAAATAAAGCTGCAGGGCAGAGGCAGACGTTTTTTGGAATCTGCGACTCACAAATGCCCATCACGGGGATTTCCCCCGCAAAATTTTGGATGGCAATGTAATCACAGTTGAAGGGACAAATCCCTTGACTAAAATCCAATCAAAGCTCAACCCCATGTTGGGCCCGCCCACATTTCAACATTGTCTTGACAAACTCCAATCTGGATGCTTCATGAAACGGTTCCTAAGAACTGAAATGTGATGCTGCCATCATATATTTCAAGTCAACTATTGGATATATAATTACCACAAAAAAGTGTCTCACTGTACACACTGCTGCACAAATATGTACACATATAATGTTTGTATGTGTGTGTGTGTGAGTGTGTGAGACGTCCAGGCATCTGTGTTTAATGCAGCTGTCCCACAGGGCTTTAATCCAGATTATCAGGAGTAGAAAGTCACTGACTCCGCCTGGGAGCTCACACCAGCCAACTGCTTCGTGCCCTCTCACGCACACACACGTTTATACGGCTTTATGTACTTGTGAGGACATCCGGTGACAGGAGGCATTTCCTCGGCTACAACTCAAACCTCAACCTTCAGAAATGATGGTCTAACCCTTACCTTAAATTTAGTCCTAAGCAAGTCTTGACTTTCAAAAAAAAGTCTTAACAAGTGAGGACCAGCCCAAATGTCCCCACTTCTCCAAAATGTCCTCACTATGTCCGTGGAAAGTTCTCACAGCCGTACATGAACACAAACATGCACACTTAAGGTGCTTTTCTGTCGTAGTGGGGACATCTCATTGACATAATGCAATTCCTAACCTTGAACCCTAACCTTACCAATCAGAACAGGTGGCCTAACTCTAACTTAAACCAAAATCCATTCAAAACTATTCTAAAAGCAAGTATTGACCCTCAAAAAGTGGTCTGAACTTGTAGGGTCCACAAAAATGGTCCCAAAAAGTGCAAGAGGTCACCACAAAGAGTAAACCCCGAGTTTTGGTCCTCACCATGATCCAAAAACAAGATCTCGCACACACACCAATTTTCACACTTTTCTCCATAGTATGGTGTCGTTCTTTTAATTGCCTCACGCCAGTGACGTCACAACGAAGCAAGCCTCACAATCTAAAGCTATAGTTCGACCCGCAAAATATTTTTCATCGTTTCGGTATCAATGCGCGTCAAAACGATGCTCTATCAAGGCGGTGTACTCTCATTGTCCTCTGGGGGGCGCTGTGCATCCAGACAACCGGTGCGCCCTGACTGATGCGCTCAGACCTCGCCTCCACTGCACTCCGCTTGACCCATTTCAGCGCAGTCACAATGTTTTTCTTGCATCCTTTGACTTCATGCTTCGAGGCAGCAACACACGGCTTCCATATTTCAATCTTGCTTAAATCCACACTTTTCAACGAAATCCCCAACATCTGCCTTTTTTTTTGACACTGGCAATATCTTGTGTACTACTGTAATTCCACTGTAAATGATCAAGTAGAGTAAATTTTTGTCTGAAAAACTTGGTGGGATGAAATAGTAACCACGTAGTAACTAATCTTGATCAATATGATTAGCTGTTCTTAATTTTTCCGACAACTTCAAATTTCGACAATTGACTGCTTATTATTTTACAATTTCTTTTTCTTTTGACAATGCTCAGTTGTTTAGTATTTGTTTGGATTTCCAACACTACAATTACAAAAGATAAGCAACACAGCTTGGGGTTAGCGTTATATTTAGGCCATAAATGTATGCAGCTACAAAATGACTTAAGTTGAGAGCGCATTCAACGTGACACTGGCGCTGCATTCACTGACCGCTCACAATGTGGGAAATCTAAAACACACATAACCCGCAACAAATATACGGCATAACCTACGGATATAAACGCAAGAAAATATGAGATTTTTTCAGTTTTGCTTTAGTTTTTACACTGTCACCAAATTGTTGGTGCGTCTTATACACGGTAATATAAAAGATACCAGAATTTCACCCTAAAATTAAGGGTGCGTCGTATATTTGGGGAATTACGGTAATAAAGGGTTGTACAGTGGTTACCCATTATAACGTTTGTTCACTTCATGCCTATACGTACTGAACAACACTTACTGTTCAATTGTAGAGTAATATTATTCAGAATTGGCAAATTTTTTGAAAAAGCCTAATATAACAATATAACTGATAAAAGTCATTGACTAATCTGACCACATGAAGGAGCCTGTTTTATTAATACGGAAAATAAGCGCCATGGATAATAGATTGATGTTTTTTGGTGTTCTTGCGAACCGCTTCATTTTCTACTGAAACGAAGACCATGAAATGTTCTCGGACCACCCGCAGGGAACACCCGATGAGGCTTTACTGTTTTCTCGCGGCCTTCCATCTTCTCTTTACGTTTAATCATACTTTTCAGGTCTAACAATGGACGCCAAGCCATGCCTCATCATCTCTTTGTGTTTTTTTCCCAGCATGCTCCCCGGCGAAGATTACCCTCCCGAGATGAGACGTTTCCTCAACGGGTTTTTTTTTTTTTTTTTTGTTCACCGTCGCCTCACTGCTTCTCCGGCGCCATGAAAAGCACCGTGGCGTGGCGATATTATTTTCCGCCGGCGTCTAATTGGATGCGGCTAGCATGCGCTGCGACCAATGGGGGAGGCCGTTTTACCGCTCGGCGAGCATCAAACGTGGAGGATGAGACTCATCAACGCACCGTGGTGAGTTGAGCTTGTTTTGCCAGTCGCTTGTAACCTGATGATGTCATCGCGAGGAATCTCACAGTGTTTATTTTATTCGCCTCGGCATCAGTGGCGGGAACTACATTTATTATATATATATATATATATATATATATATATATATATATATATATATATATATATATATATATATATATATATATATATATTATATATTTATATATATATATATATATATATATTTATATATTTATATATATATATATATATATATATTTATATATATATATATATATATATATATTTATATATATATTTATATATATATATATATATATATATATATATATATATATATATATATATATATATATATATTTATTTATATATTTATTTATATATATATATTTATTTTTTTTAATGATATGGAAGAATCAATGGGGGGAAAAAAACAATGGAGAAAAGCAGATTTTATTTTTGGCCATGTCATCCAACCCTTATGTACAATAACATTTTATGGTAAAATATTATAATGAAAGGAAGGGTAAGGAACACCTAAAAACTTAAAAAAAAAACAAGTAGCAAGCAAATGTTTGCCATAATCCCAAATAAGGTCACTTTTTTCTTTCCTTGCTTTTATGCAAACTATAAAAAAAAATGAATGGATTGATCCAATTTGTTGTATTTTTTTTTTTTTACCGAATTGATAAATGAAACATTTGTTTGGCAAGTGTGTCCTGTTTTCAGATTAATTGACTTTGACGGAGCGTGCGTTTTGATGCTGAATCAAAGTCGACCTTTTCATTCCGTCTGTTCTTTTTGTTTTTTCAATTTATCCCACTAAAAAGGCAGACGCCATAAAGCGCTTTTTTTTTTTTTTTTTTCTAAACATGATCATTTGTCAATGGACCAAAGCCAAAGTGTCCACCAAAGTAGAATCTAATGGAACATGAAATGATGACATGGTGAAGCAGACCTCTTAATAGGGAGCTTTTCGTAGAAAATTTAAGCATTAATTATTATTTTTTTTCTTCCATTGAACATCCATTTTTTTTAAATAACACTTATCTGGAGAAAAGTGTTATTTTAGGGTCATAGCCATCTATTGGCCAAATAGTTAGCCCTTCTATGCCATTTTGCATTTATGTGCTAGCATTGAGCTAGCAGACATTTGTACAAAAACGTAAACAAGGTCAATGTGTGTACAGTATGTCTCATTCTTTTTTTTTTTTTTTTACTTAAAGCAAGCACTCGGCCACTTTTTCAAAAAGTCAATCATTTAATCCCAAAAATATTTCTATACATTTTTTTTTTTAAATATTCAAATCCAGTTACTTAGTGTGTATATATTTTTTAAATGTTTGTCGAAATTAGGGTATTAAAATGGTTTGGACTAAACTAAAATATTATCCAAAGTAATTACCTAAAGTAACAGATAAACGTAATACTTGGTTACCCCAGGTAATCAATTACTTTATTAATAATTGCAGCTTTAGTGTTTAGCTACCTGAAGTAATTTCTTAATGTAATTGATTACTATTAATTAGCTAAAGATTAATATAGTCAATATAGCTAATTAAAAAATTACAATTAAAAAAAGCTATTAATTACCTAAAGTCATAGTAAGAAAGTAGCCGTTTTAGACCCTCTTTTTGGCAAATTTTTAAAACATAAAATAAAATTACATGGTATTAAAACATAAATGAAATCTAAATTACATGGTATTGAATGTCTGCTCTTAAAAAAGCCCAAACTAAAACATAATGGCCAAATGAAGCTTCATGAAGCACTTGCGATATTTTTTGACTCCTTTATGTAGCACTTTTGTTTTATAGAGGCAGAGGAAAAATGAATATGTTTTCATTGCTTTTAAATTTATCAATAAAGAACACCCCCCAAAAAATGCTTCATGAACCTCCATTTCCCCATCTCAAGTAAAAATGTGTTTGAAATGGATTGAATTGAACATGTACGTGTATATGTAGAAACGTTTATCTTATAAAAACATAAATACGCACCTGGGATACCTACCTATGATAAATGTGAATTTGCTTTTTTTTTCGCTGGGTTTTCTTCAAATGTATCTGTATGTCCTATTGAAATTTGAATCAAAATACAGTATCAGATAAAAGCTCCATCCTGAGCGGTGTTTGAGTCATTTAACTGTTAGCTAGCCCTGTGAATCCCAATCTACTCAAGACTCCCTCTAGTGGTAGGCGAAAGAATAAAATTTTATCTCGCCTTTTTATTCATTGCATCTGCATTTACCGCAATATAACATCGTATACTGGTAATCCCGATTGTAGAAAAAACGGCCCCCCCCCTCCAATACCATCTGAAGTTGAGTAAACGCTATTATTTGCGGAATTAACACGATTAAAGCTACCCTCTTGTTTACGCGCTTCCCGGTGATAAATGTGCGAGGTTTTCTCGACTTTTTTAAGCCCCTCCAGTCTATTAAAAGCTGCAAATGAGCATCCCGCATGTGCGCCCGAGCGAGCCGAGCATCAAGCAGGCAGACGCGTTCGCCGCTCGCAGGTTATTACGTGCTGTCATTGTTTAATTCCCGCTCATTAAACGCTCCAGACAATGAAAAAGCACCTCCGTCTTACGACACACTCTTTGTTCACCCTCTTATCTCATTGCCGCGAATCCCGTTCCGGCTTCCGCGCGTACCGTCAAACGCTCAAGGACCATTTGACGGCGTTTCCGGGCCGCCATTAAATATCGCCGTCCGTGTCCCGGCCGGAATTCTGCAAGAGAGGGAAAACTTTGAACGATAAGGCGTGCGGACCTTGGGGTGTCATACGTCGCTAGCGCTATGGCCTTAGTGATGGTGGTGATATAAGGTGTCATAACCCGCCGTCCTTGCATGCAGAGAACCATCAATAATAGGAAACTACTGCTTACTGGACACAAAATAAGGGGGGGGGGGGGCAAAACAAGGAAAATGGATTGCTTTTTCCTTATAGTGTTATATAGATTTATAGATTTTTGTCTAATTCGAGCAGATCCGCCCATTCATCTTTTTTGCCACTAGGGTGTGCTAAAGCTTCTCTCAACTGTCTTCAGGAAGTAGGCGGGGTACACGTTAAACTGATTTCCAGCCAATCGCATGGCACCGAGAGACAAATGACCATTTACACTCACAGTACACTTTTGGGCAATACATAGTGTCCAATATAGCTAACATGCATGTTTGGGGAACATTGGAGGAAACTAGAGTATTGCGGGCACAGGGACAACATGCAAATGTTGGATTTAAAATGAACACAACTGAAATTTTGCTTAAAAAAAAAAGGCAGCATTATTGGACAGAAATTTTACAAGTTAATATTTTATATACTTGATTCTTCTTTCACATCATAATTGTGACAATTTACTTTTAAAAATACATATTTTTTTTATTATTTTGCTAAATTGAATCTTCACAGTGGTGCCTGGATGCTTTTTTTTTATGAGACTTACTTGAGTTCTCAATTCGCAGGAGCCAATCATATTGCAGCAAAAGGCCTAAAACAAAAGCAGGATTAGAAAAACGTCAACTCATCTTTTATATTATCAGTACGGCACTAATATTAGCCATTCTACACAGAGGATAAAGAATACATGACACATCAACTTGTTTTCTTTAAAAAAAAAGGTTTTATTCTGAGTACAATTCCAATTTTTTACTATTACAAGATCACAGCTTTATTCGAAAAGCATTCCGGCATTTCTCAGAGGAAACATTTGGCCTAGTGACTCCATTAAGCGCCACTCTACTGATCTGTGTACAGGAGACGAGCATATTTTCCTTCCCTCTCTCCAGACCCGCCGTAATTCCATTTGTTTCAAGAAGCCTTATTGGAATTAGAAGTGTGTGAGACGCTCCGACAAAGATCAAGCAAGCGAGAGAGCTCGAGGCCCCGCGTGGGCTCACGTAAAGTAAAAGGCACCGCAGAAGTGTGGGAAGGATGAGATGAGAGGAAGCGTGCAGACAAAAAAAAAAAAAAAAGCCGGTCTCCTCTGTAATTACTTTCATTTCATGGCCTCTTGCACGCACACACACGGACTCATTAGGGTTATTGCTCTTTGGTGCCTGTAGAGAACACAGGTGCGCACACAGCCACGACTAAATGAACTTTTTATCATTGACTGCGCCTCTTTATTCGCAAGGAAGTAATAGGGACACTTTAAATGCGGTAAAAAAAAAAACAAAAACCTAGGACCTCTTAGGGTTTTTTTGTGTTGCTTACAATTTCCATTTTTTCTGATTTTTAGGCATGGATCAAACAGTGCCCAGCGAAAAAATTTGGCATTGGACATGAGAAACCCCACCCCCACCGGATCAAAACTTCAGCGATTAGGTGAGTTTTCAGACAATACGTTTGTATATCGAGGAAGGTGCTAAGTAGTCTGGGTTGTTAGTGGGAGTTGTGGAGAGTCTTCGCCCACTTTCATGCCTTATATTTTGAACGTATGATGAGTTCGAAATGACATCACAGTTTGTGGCAATGTTCTGTCTTGAAGTATTAATAGAGGCAATCGAAATCACTTTTCCGGGGATCGGCGTCGATGACTTGAGGCTTTTAGCATTTTTCTTCCTTTATGGTCTTCCGTTTTATGTGCTTGGTTCCCATCAGCCTAGTTGCTTGCGAGATTTTATTCCTTGCCATTTGTCCTGAGCTCCCGCCCCGTCGCTGCTAGCTTCCAACGCGCACTTGTTTGTTGTTGCGGATTAGTAATAGCCTTCAGCCAGTCTCCTTTAGACAAGGAGACGACAGAGTGTTTTAAATGAGGAAGCGCTGCGGCGGAAGAAGTTGTGTTCCAGGTGTGACAAATGGTTTTAAAAATGGCTCATTGGTCAGCTAAAGGGGGGCCATTAGCGGAATTAGCATAGGGCTGCGGGGAGGTCACCATTGGCTCTGGTGCCACCGCGTGTTTGATGGACAGAAATGGACAAAGAATGCCCGTCTGTTGCGTGGATTGTCAAAGTGAAGGTCGGGAGCCAAGGTCATTTGAAAAATTTGGAGCTAGTCCATAATCCATTTTTGTCCCTCATCTTGTTGCCAACTTTGGGTTCTTCCGAGTGAAAAACATGTGACCATCAAACGTCGGCGCTTAGATCGGCGGTTCTCAACCTTTTTTCAGTGAAGTATTTTTTCAGGCAAGCTCCCCTTAGCCAGTGCAAAGCATTTTTGCTTAAAAAAGAAAAAAAAAAGACTGAAAACTTGCCATCGGTGTCTGATTTATTCAACTTTAGAAGCATTTAAGCTTCATTTGTGTTGATCCACAAAACAATAATCAACATAAAGCACTCTTTTTGGATCATAAATGAAATAACTTAATTTTTGATCAATATTTGTACACAAAAAATAATCAACATAAAGCGTCAGACTTGTTCTCAAAAAAAAAAAACAGAAATCTATTTACAAAATAAATCGTTAACTTAATTATCAATAAATATTTATCCACCAAAAATAATCAACAAAATATCAGATCTGTTCTCAAAACAATAATTATAAATAAATATGTGTCCACAGAAAAGTATTAAACATAAAGCGTCCTTTTTTGGATTACAGTAAAAATCTGTTCACAAGAACAAGTTATTAATTGAATTTTTGATAAATATTTGTCCACAAAAAATAATCAACATAAAGCGTCAGACCTGTTCTAAAAAAAACAGAAATCTGTTTACAAAATAAATCGTTAACTTAATTATTAATAAATATTTATCCACCAAAAATAATCAACATGTGTATCAGATCTGTTCTCAAAACAATAATTATAAATAAATATGTGTCCACAGAAAAGTATTAAACATAAAGCGTCCTTTTTTGGATTACAGTAAAGATCTGTTCACAAGAACAAGTTATTAATTTAATTTTTAATAAATATCTGTCCATTAAAAAAAAAAAAATCATAAATGAATTTTTGTCCACTAAAATATTAAACATAAAGCCTGCAAAAATAAATCCTTAACTTGACAGGTAACAAGAGTGGCATGTGACAAATTTGGTCAAACCATTCTGTTATGGGGGAGAATCTGGGTTTTAAAAATAATAAAATTAAATAACCTACAAAACATAACATTTGTTTTATGAACGTATATTTTCCTGAAATATTCAATTCAGTAATTCTCTTTAACACATTTTTGCATGTTTGTGTGTTTTATTTAAAACCTCGAGTACTCCCTGGAGTTCCTTCAAGTACCCCCAAAGACTATGATTTTTTTTTTTATTATTTTTTTCCCTCTCTAACGATCCATTCATATTTAATAATGGCATTAAATGAAACACAACGACCATTGGCTGGATCCGTTACGTCCACATACTTGATGGAAATAACCCCTGCCAATAATTTCATTTAGACCTGCGTGTTGGGTTTTAGTCATCAGCCTAAGTGCTTTCATAATTCCAAAAAGGAGGTTTACCGTCACCGCAAAACACACGCGCGCGCGCGCACGCTCACCGTGTCGAAAATTCTGGTGATTAATGGGGCGGTAAATGAGATTGTTACTGATGTGTGCTAGCGAGGTGAGCGGGGGGGGGGGGGGGGTGCGGCGACGCAAACAGCGTGAAGATTCCGCCATGCAAATTAGAATCTATTCAAATTTCAGCTGCAGCTCCGAAAAATGAATGTCAATGATGTGAAGCTGTCAGTAAGGGTATCACGTTTTTAATGTAATATCCGGCCTTAGATGTCTTTAAATATGTTTTTTATTTTTTATTTTTTAAATGCTGCTAAATGTGAATAAATCATGTGGTAATATTTGAAAACATTTTGCCCTCTCACAAAAAGTAAATGTTTCATAAGAGTCTTGCGAGACCTCTGAGGAGTGTTTCATATGGTACGAAATATTTCATAAGATACTGACAAATCTCGTGAGACTTCAGAATACTTCATGAGATTCAAGATTATTCACTGATAGTAAGTTTGAAACCGTTTGCGAGACTTCGGAAAATCTCGCGAGACTGCTGAATGTTTTGTGGTTCATGTTTTTTTGATTCTGGTTTAGTTAACCCTTTGTGGAGTTTGCGTGTTCTCCCTGTGCCTGCGTGGGTTTTCTCCACGTATTTTGGTTTACTCGCACATTCCCCAAAACGTGTGGGATGCTCCAAATTGCCCTTAAGTGTGTTTGTGAGTGTGTGTGTGGTTGTTTGTCTCCGTGTGCCTTTTGATTGGCTGGCAACCTGTTAGGTGAACCACGCCTACTGCCCAAAGTCAGCTGGGAAAGATTCCAGCACACCTGTGACCCTAGTATGAACATTCAAATGAATGTTGTTTTGAAATGTCTCATAAGATCTCAGAAAAAGTCAAAGTAGTCTTTGAGACGATGTGAGGAAAACTGATGCCTATTTTGACTTGTCAACATTTAATGAGACTTTTTATGACACTTCTATAAATCTTACAAGACTTTAGACTATGTCACATGACCTAAAAAAATCTGACAAAGTCTCTGCTATTGTTATTTTAGATTTCAGAAGGAATAGCTACATCTAGTGGAGGCTTAAAACAAACCTAGCCATTATTGTAGCTTCTATTTTATGCGCCTTATAATACGGTGCGCCTTATGTTGCGAAAAATACGGTAAGTCCTTATTGTGAGACTTCAAAATATTTTGAAGACATCCAAATATTCATTAAGATTCCAGCAAATTTACGATTTCAGAATATTCCGCGATTCAAGAATATCATAACACACACGCTATTGTGAGACTTTTTTGGTTTTCTTTTAGTTATGAAGGACTAAGTGTTTTTTTTTCAGTTCATTTATTTTTTATTGCCCCAGTAATAGCAAAGAAGCAACAGTGAGACAATATGGCAAACATATGAGGAAAATATCGAGTCATATTTTATCCCTTATTGCGTAACAGCATGTAATCCACTTCCATCACCTCATTCACAAGACCCCCTTGTACGGTTTTTCTCACATAGTGACCCAGTTGATGTTGCAGGCATCCGTGGAGGATACATGAATACATTTGCACATGTATATGTCATAAATCAAAAAAAGCCTCCCTCATACATGTGCGTGATTTTCACATTATTCAAGGTGCGTATTTGCATAATCTGCGAAGCCTCGGTCCACTTTTTATGATGTGCAATATGAGCTGATACGCTTGATGTCAGCCTTTGCGTACGACTGTATACGCGAAACGTGAAAACAAAAAAAGTGTTTAAAATTTTCATCGTTTTTCATTTTCTTTGTGACAATACAGACATTATTAAATGCTTACGGCTGGTTAACTTGTTATCCTTGATTTCAATCTGTTATATAAAAAAAAAAGTCATGTTGGATTGCACTTCCTGCCTCTTCGTTGTTGTCGGCGTAATCTGTAGGATTGGGCGCAACAAATGTCTTCAATCTGCCGTCTAATGGCGGCTCAAACAACAACATGCGGCGGATTACGGAGATTCAGACGGGATCCAAACGCGCTCTGCCAATCTGCTCTGTCGACCGAAATGGAATTAATCACATAAACGCTTCTTTTGTTACATTTTTTTTATCCTCGTCACAAAATACAACTGTTGTATTTGAGAGGGAAACTCGAGCTCCCTCTCCCCCATTCCCACCATCCAACCAACATCATTATATCCGCTGAGGGCCTTACGTTCACAATGGACTCTTAAAATATTGCACATTTTGCATACCGCCTTGTCAAAACTACCCCCAAAAAATCCATTCATGCATATTGTATTTACATACTGGAAATGAACATAACATACGTTATCTATATGACCGTCTGTTTTCCATATGGAAACATTTGCAATCTGGTTCCCTATGCAAGAAAAGTGGCAACCGGATGGCGTTGGGAAGTGTGGCACCTTGTGATGATGTCATTAAGGCTGATGGAAACCTGAGGAAATATTCCCATGAGAAAAGATGCAAATCCAATTCATCTGCTGTTGTATGTGTAATTCTCTTTGTTTGAGGTTTTCTTTGACAGTGAACTTCAGTGGTTACTGACATCAAATAGCTTGGACCTTTATGAAGAATTGTTCACTATTGTAAATTGCTTTTTTGTTGTTAGTAAAGGCGGAGTAGTAGAAGTGATACCGGGCATATACTGGCACGTTTCCAAAGATATTGTATTGTTGTGAATGATGTACAATACAAAATCTGATCTAGAGAAAGTCCTCCTTCCGATACCAAGGCCGATCGATCATCATGTAAATAAAAAATGGCTGAAAAATGACTGGTAACTTAATGTGGAGTGCTAAAGTAATTGATTGAGTACTCTAATAATCAATTTCTTTCTGTAATTATGTACTAAAGTAAATGATTACTTTGTGTAATTAAACGCCAAAGTAATCAATAATTTTATGTAATTAAGTACTTAAGTAAATGATTATGTCAGGTAATTAAGTATTATAATACTCTAGATACTTAAGTACTCAAGTAAAAAAATAACCAGGCAACTGACAATTAAAACTACTTAATGTTTTGACTGCTAAAGTAATTGATTACTTGAGGTAATTTAGTACTCTAATAATCAATTTCTCTAAGTAATTGACTAAGTAATTGATTATTTTTGGTAATTGATTACTTTAGGTAACTTAGTGCCAAAGTAATCAATTATTTTAGGTAATGAAATACTTAGCAAATAACAACTTGTGTAATTACTTAAGTAAATGATTGTTAAGTAATAAAGTACCAAAATAATTACTTTAAATAATAACGTACGCAAGTAATCAATCCCTTTGGGTAATTGACTATTGAAGTGATTGATTACTTTAGGTAATTTTTGTCAAAGTAATCAATTATTTTAGGTCATGAAATTCTAAAGTAAATGACAAATAAGTAGTACTAAAATAAAGTAATAAGTAGTACTAAAGTAATTGGCTACTTGAGGTACTAAAATGCATAAGTATATATATATATATATATATATGTTGTAAAGTATTGTAGTAACTGTTAGAGGTGGCACTGCATCAAAAGGAATCAATTCATAGTTCAAAGTGCAATCCTTTCATCTGGACAAAATGACTTGAATGCAAAACACCGAATAGCCTTTGACCCAAACAGTCCCGCACTTTTGGGGAGAAAAAATATAAGAAAGGCTTCACTCAACAGACCGATTTTCCCGTCTTTCCTTCAAATAAATCCACACGTCCTCCCCTCTCATGCATTTCACAATGCAATAAAAGAGCATCTTCATGCGGGGGAAGCGGGGAAATTGTTGCTCGGAAGAGGCAATATATGGCCGGGGAGATAAGGGAGAGCGTAAGGGCTGGCTCAGGATATTGGCTGCTTAAGGTTCTGATTTACACTCGGGATAGAGAGACGGCAGGACCCGAGGTAACTGTCAGCACGTATATATATGGCTACGTGCTGGCCGATTCAACATTTACATACGGTTGACGCCCGGCGTGTTTGACGGGCAGGGCCAATGAAAACTAACCCGCCTCCCGAAAAGTAAGATTGTCAGCGGGCCCGCCGCCCTCTTAAGGTTTCGTCTCCTCCCGTCCGTCTTGTCCTCGTCTCCATCTATCCTTCCGAGGGACCCTGCGTGACATCATGTGGCCGCGGTGTCTCACCTGTCCTTCATCACCGAATTGTGTGGTTGACTGCTAGATGGATGATTAAAACCGAGGCCTGCAATCAATTTTCATAAGGGCGCATCCTGTCAACCTCGTAAAGCAATATGACTGCTGGATTAAAAAAAGTTACATAAAATTGATATCATAGGGACTTAGCAAAGGTGGGCAGTTCGTTGGTACTGATGAACTGTCTGTCGGTCCGTTAGTGACATTTTGCCAACGGATCATCGAATGACAAACGTTTCAAAACAATGGACTAAAACCAGTAACAATAGATTTAATCCGTCATTTTATTCTGTCGTCGTAATCATCACCACCTGTGTCATCTGTCACTCTTATTAATGGTTCGTCACCTCTCCTGGTTAAATATTTTTACTGCCACATACTTGCTGAGTACGAGAGCCAGCATTTCTGGGAAACTCGATGTTTGCGCCGTGTTTCAGAGTCATGGTTTCATGAACTCAACTGCATACTGCATTTTGCTCAGTGTATTCATTGTACACACCTAAAGTAAAAAGCAATGTTTAGAATTAAATATTAAGAGACTTTAGGGTTATTGTGCTTTTTAAACATGATTTGAATGAATAAATCGCTTGCACTTAGTTGAGCAAAGCATTCCTGCAATTCCATTGTGTCATATTCTCTCGAACCGAACCATATCGAATCGAATCGAAGCATATTCCCCCTTAATCGAGCCGAATCATTCCACTGGAAAGTCGAACTGTCCTTGAAGTGTAACGCACGTACTGAGATACGTAACAAATCGTCATATTGGGGAGACGCACACCCGTATAAAATATAACTGAAGTACAAACATTTCAACCGGGAGACCTTGTGAATTATATCCCCGGCCCTTTTTCACTTTCTCCATTTTCTGCAGTCACCTTCTGTTCATCTTGTGTACACACATACACACATTCACATCAATTCTCATTACCGCCAGCCTCATTGTCCAGAAAGTGGAAGGCTTTTTTTTTTGCCCGGTTATTTCCGTCAGCTCTGCGCATCCCCAGATAATGCTCATTTATTCTGAGCGGTGTTTACACAGGTTAAGTGACGTGCTGAGAGGAATAGCAGACATTGGCTGGCCTTCCTTCAAACTCAATTGGATCCATCGCCCGCTGCCTAATTTGGGCTTTTTGACAACAACAAGCGTGACACGTCGGGGTTTTATCTTAGACTTGTGAGCCGCATGATCTGGGCAAGGAAAAATAGCGTTTGATTGGGCGATCCTGTTGGCTATTTGCTATGAGCCTTAAACATCTATAAAGCTTAAGGCCTTATAAAACACACACTCCGGCGCTGCGTCATAAAGCACAAGCGTTAAACAGGCCCCGGTTGACTCTGTGGGTGTCTCTTTTTTTGTTGTTGTTTTTTTGTTTTGGATCAAAGCCAAGGCGAGATCATTCGCGAGGTCATTTTGTGTACAAAAAGAATCATTGTCCAAATTTTGGACCATGTAAAACCATTATAATTACAATTTTTGAGATGCATTTTAAAAGGATTTATGACATTGATTTTTCTGCAATTTTTGCAACATACGTTGAAAGGCGGTCAAACTGTCAGCAAACAGGGGTCTGGGGTTCTCATTTTACCCACACTTCCGTCATCACCAATGATTTTTTCTTTAAATGGTAGGTCGTTTGTCATTTATCAGCAAAATGCACCCAATTATGGGTCAAAAAATGGCCAAGACAGAATTTGATCGAACTCATGAGTGACAGAACAACAATCAGTCCAACAGTCCCGACAGATTGCTTATCTCTGATCAACACCTCTCACACATTTTGATCACCAAAAAAAAAAAAGGACCATATTTCTCCTTGATAAATACTAACCCATTGCGGTATTTTGACCATTTTTGGCAGCCTCCTTGGTAGTGTGATAACTAAATGCTCATGTCATGTTGAAATTTGACATGTAAAAACGTCCAAATGTTCTGCTTGTAATTCATGTATTCATCGCTGTGAACGTTGCGAGACCTCCTAAAAAAGGTATTTCATTGTATGCATTTTTAGTCCGCCAATTATCTTCACTGCTTTCAGGCCCAATTTTTAAGTGTCCCAGAACTTTTGAGTCCAAAGTAGATGTCAAATAGGGGCTTTAGCAAAAACGATGAAAAGACGGAAATTGTGCATAAGCGCATGACCACCAATTTAGCCGCTGAGATAAGGGATTAAAAACACAATTACAAAGTTACGCCGAATGAGCCACGCTTCCATTGTGTGATGCTAATCCCGCTATCAGGAATTTCCTTTAAAGCACGTCACCCGAAAGTGGACTAAATAGCAGAGACAGCCTATTAGAACGAGCATGTGAGCAAGTAGAAGGAGGTCTCATTAGTAACTTTCATTTATAATTTCCTCCTTTAATTAATTTTCCAAAGAAAAGATTAATGGAGCAACCATGGTCATTTTGGTGCACATAAAGTCCGGGAATAGCCGAACGCATGGCTTCAGCGGTTAGCGCGGTGATATTTAAAGGCGCTACTTTCCGGTTCCGACGAATCAACTTGAAACTTCTCGTGTTCATTTTTTTCTTGTTCAAATTGACAGGCATTAATGTTATTTCGGGGCTGAGCAGCATGAGCTTTCCATCTGAGACATAGCTTAATCTTTTGTGTCCAATGCTGTGTCCATTTTGTCCGTAGTTATTTTCATCCCCCTCAAGCACATGAGACTTCATTGGAAAGACCGCAATGTCCTCTCCTGAGCACACTAGGATTTAGCAGAGTAGCAGCAATGAGGCAACGGATATAGAAAAGAAAAAAAACCCAAATGTCCACCACAGTGGACACAAATGAATAGGATGAGTCTCAAGATGATATACTTATGTGACAGGATCCAATAATCCGTCTCTCTAATCAGATTAGCAATACGTCCCCCATTTAACTTCAAGAGAGACGTGCTGTGAAGGTTCCCTGCATGTCAGACTGACGAGTTGACTATAAATGCACTTGCCACGGGCCCTCCATCTACTGCAGTGCATATAGTTACTTAAATTTTAAAATTTTAAACCTTATACAGTAACTGTTCTGTTTTCCCTTCCCGTTAACATCCCTTTGGCTGTAGTCTCACGGAGAGCTGCGGTTATATTAGCGGCACCCAGAAGTCTATTTAGAGTGAAGCCTGTAGCTGACCAAACATGATAACGTGTAAAATAGTTTACACGTGAAATTCCAATTTATTACAAAAGAAATCTAGGAAAGAGATTTACAGGGCTTAAATTCAGCGCTGCACTTTCCTGCTTTTCGTGTCAACATGACAGCATGTTTAAGTTTCATGCGGGACCTACAAGACACATGATTGCCTCTTGGTGAGACCATTGACCGCTGCCCATAAACCCCGAAAAATTAGGGATTACCGATGATCAGATTACTAGATTTTTTTTTTTTCAGGACTATCAATTGCTCTGGATTATAAATCGCGCAAGTCAAATTATGTGCCATGAAGAAGAGGAAAAAAAAAAATTGGCATTATCAACAGACATCTTATTTTTTAGTCCACACAAATCTAAAGTGTTAAAAACTGTTCACTAACCTTCACGACGCAATGCTAACGCTTGACCAAACTTGCCTTTTTTCGTCTCTCCTGAAAATTGAAGATTTTCACGTTTGTAAACGTTTGGGTTTTATAGGTTAGACTTAAGATAAAATATAAACAAATGAAATAAAATATTCAATTTACTACTCTCAACATACAAATGACCGCTCTATGCGATCGAAAATGTATATTCATTTGATTACATTCTCAACGATTATCCTAGGGCTGTTATTCCCGCTTTTAATTTTTCATAATCATGGCTCATAATGTATTGATTTATTGATCGTCTCGCAAGGCAAAACCATCGCAACGAGGCGGCTCGTGCCAGGCGAATGGTTTCATAATTTTTAACATGCTCCTAAAGTTGATTTTATTGCTGATTGTTATGAGCGCGCCGATGGCGAGGCGCAGCTGCATCAGCAGTAACCTCGTTGTTGTCAAAGCGCTTATTTTGATACCCAATTCAGTGACAATCGTTAATGCGCTTGTAATTCAACACGGGAAGGGTTCGAACATCGAATCGCAGAACTGCGAGGCAGAGAAGCTAACCACTAAAACACCCTGCTAGCTTAGCACGATAATAAGCAAATAAAATCTTGCATCTTTATCACCACGAAAGTCATTCGGTATGGACTATAGGGATTACAATAATTAGCGACTGTGAGACGGACGTGCCGAACCGTCGGCCATCGCGTTGACGATTATGTTATTGAAAGGAAATCAATGAGCGGTTTTGGCATTCAATTTTTGCGTTTTCACCCTGGCTGCATTTGCGCTAGCAATTATTTGTGAGTCGGTTTATGGACTTAGCATGCAGCATCCTGTTAGACTCGTTTGTGTGCGTGTGTTTGTGTGTTTATCCTTCCTGCCCCCCCCCACCCTCTCCTTATGCTAATTGTGCTTGCCATTTCGCCTTGGCAAATTCTTCCATATTCAAAGATGTTTTCATCTTTGTTTTGAATTTGCCAGATGCCAATTCAATTATCCAGGTGTATAACATTTGGAGTGTTTGCAGCATCAGTTTTTTGGGGTGGAGGGGGGGCAGTAGGGTGTTGAAGTTGGGGGTTTTTCCCCGCCGCCTCGTCCCATCTTCACAAGTTTGAAACGCTGCCAGGGGGCTGCCAGGAGTGCTCAGAGGGACGCCTTTTCTTCTCAGGCCATTAGCGTTCAGTCCATTTCTTTTTTTGTCTCCTGCTGTTGGTGGCACGGTCAATAGTTAATTAAATCCGTGATCCGGGACAAAAGAGGGAGAGAGTGGCGCAGTTCATTGGCCGAAGCGCCGTTTTGACGTGAAATAGGGAGGGGAATCACAGGTGTTACTAATGAGGCCCATTTAAGCGCCGCCATACTTGCCAGACATCCCCGGACGTTCCCAGGAGATGCCCGTATTTCACTGGCTTCTCTTGGTGTGTCACATTTTTTATACGACTTTTAAGACTTGTCACTTGTTGAGATTGGATCAAATCGTCTGTGATTCTCTGGGCTCAAGCGCATCTGAGATGGACCGAGGAACGATCAGCCGAAGACCATGATAACAGGACAACTTGAAGCTCTATATTTTTTAATCCTTCTTTTAATCCAAATTATTGTACTTTTTTGACTATAAGATTAAATTTAAATTCCTTTTAAGGTTACTTCTCGGTTTATTCGTGTGAAGGATTCCCCGGACCCTTTGCCTGGTTCTTTTATCTTTAATGCTAGGTATGCTAATAGTAATTAGCAGAGACTCCATGATATCGCTTAAACTTTTTACTGTATCCCATAAAGATGTATACATAGCTGTGGAACCTTATTATGCTGGAAGCAGAAGAAGGTCTGCCTCGTGTTTTTCTGCCTTGGCAGCCGTCACACAAGGAGGACAACTCTGCTTAACCCATGTGACTATGTGTGACCGGTTCCAACTCGATGATGAAAATAGATAGGAAGATCCAGAGCAAGGGAAGGTCACAGCAACACAACAGCCTAGTTCAAGTCGTCTATCTAGTGTTCCAACGAAGCCTAATCTCACTTTATAGTTAATATGGTACTTTACACCTGTGTACAAATGACTACCAAATACAACAAACAAAATCCCAATAGGGCTAAATTTGGGATTTAAATTGAATAGTTCTAACATCTTTACTGTGCTAGTTTGTTTCTCTCAAAATGCAATAATGCGCCTTATTTTTCAATTCACCCTAAATATGGAAAATTTCAAAAATAGTGACTGCACCTTATAGACCCGAAAAATATGTTATGGCATGTTGCTAAGGATTACCAGCGGCTCTAATGTTAGCACTTAATAACAGCTGTATCACTGCTAGCGGCACTCGAATGCCCTACATAGGTTGACGATACAGTTTCCGTTCCTACTGATCACTTTTGAACAAACCTGCTTTACTCAAATGTGCTCCTTTTACCAGCAAAAATCACACCTGAGGTTTTGATTTCTTTTCGTTCCATAAACCAAATGGGACCGTACTCGTCTGACTTTAGCTTTTCCGACGCACGGCCGAGATGAGCCAAGGAGGCGTCGTACTGTAAAAGAGCGGCTCGGCATTGAACCGACGTGTTTAAAAACAGCATATGTCTCCTTTAAAAGTATGGGCCCCATGATTCGCCGCAGTTTCCTGCAGGTGCACCTCTTCCGCTCGCTCCCAAACGATTGCAGCTCAAGTTGGTTGAGCTGCACAAGACGGATAGCCCTCATGGGAAATAACAGCAATTAGACATCTCTGTCAGATCCTTTGATATTGGCTGGCGATGGTGTGCAGCCCCCTCCTGTACGTACCTGGCTACAAATGAAGCCATTATTTGCTAAGACTGACGGGAAAAGCAGCCGTGACATTTGCATGCGTCTTCATCCTGCAAACGTCACCAACTTGCATTTGTTTTAATTAGATGTGTGTTTAAATAGCTCCCGGCGATAATTAGCCGTCCAGAGCAATCTCGAAGGAGAGCGTGTTGTTGTTTTTAGCCCGGCGAGTTCAAGTTCAGGGTGCCGCGTCAAATTTACGTCCATTTCTTCTTTTCATCTATTCCGGAGGGAGCGGGTCCACCCCCGGTGACGGCAAAAACGCCGGTAACGTGATTGAGACGCGGCGGAAACTAACAGATGGGAGAGGTGGTGAAGAAAAAGTCGAAAAACGTCATCTAGATTCCTATCCCCTCCTCTTTATTGTCTCTTTTAATGAGCTTTTTATGTTCTTGCGCATTTGACGGCTGCTCAACGCCTCCTGACAGATCCGTTCTGTTTCATCCGGAGCTCCGCCGCCGCATGCAAATTTAATTATCGACATCTGCTTGTGAAAGGGGGATAATTAACTTATAGGGGCTTGAACATCAGGTCAGAGGCCCCACAACCCCCCGCTCCTCCTTCTCCAGCTTGGACCTTCAGCCCTCAGGCAGAGATCATGCGGCTATTGAAGGATGAGAGTCTGACTCATTCTCAACTACTGTAAACTGAGCCATGCTTTCTTGCCTAAAGCTGGTTTACAGCGTTGCTGATCAATTGTTTTTAAAGTATCAAAACATTCAAAAATAACAAAAAAGTTTGGGGGATGTAGCTTTTAGGTGAAATTTTAGGGTCAAGCAGTCAAGGGTCAAGTCTAAAAATAGGTTAAAAAAAAGTCCTCTATGAAAGCAGACCGATTATCATCATGCCGAGTCAAAATACATTTGCAAATGTCTGTTTTTGCTTCGGAAAGTGATGATCAATATTTGAGCCAGTTTTGTTGACCAAATAACCAAATCATAACCAGTTTAGTAAAACTTGAAAATGCAAAAGACAAAGAAACAATAGACAACTATATATGACATAAGACTAAGATCTATCTGTTGATTCAGCAACATTTGTAGCAAGACAATTGAAGGTCAAGACCTCTCAAGTTCAAGACCAAGACTTTTGGAGGTTGAGCCCATAGAAAGCTCGAACACTTTGGTGGTTGCCACAGAGGCAAGAACAAAACTTTTGGAGGTTAAGGGTTTTAGAAGTTGAGATCAAGACAAGACCAAGACTTTTGGAGGTCAAGTCCAAGACAAGAGCATTACTTTTGAAGGTTAAGACCCAGACAAGTTCAAGAAAAATGCAACTTCTCACTGCTCACAGAAGTAGTAGTGGAAGAGGTCTCAACATGTCCTGATCAAAAATTCTGTCTGAGACAAATAAAAATGCCTTTAATTCCGGGATAAGATCGAGACCCCTAAAACAAGGTCTTACCTCTAGACCAAAATTCATCTTGAGAACTACAACACGAGTATAATTGCAGCGCTGATTTTTCCAGCCATCTCTTAAATTATTGCTTTAATATAGTCAGCGCTGTATATACATTAATAACCTGTCTGTCTGATTTAAGTATTGTAAATATACTTTATTTACTGAATTCTAAGCAGACCTGTAGGAAATTGTTTAAAGTGTGTTGGCGACCTGAACAGCATATGTAGCAGCCGGGCCAAGAGGGAAATCACCAGAATGCCCCAAATATCCCTCAGATCTTTGGGTGAACCTAAATTATTACAGTAGTAGTGCACAGTTCCACATGACTGTAAAACGATGCCCTTTACTACAGTAAGACGACGACATGACTGATGCTCAACCTGTTTCCTTTTTGTGTGTGGCGCTTGTGTTCCGCAATCTTAGCTACAAAAGGTCAAAGTCAGAAGGGTCAGCGTGACGCCTGAAATACTTCGTTGTCAATTACGTCCAGCTCGGAGGACGCCGTTCCGAAAATCAATAAAGCCATCAATGCGTAGAACGAGATCCTTTCGGTTCCGACGTCAAACGTTAGCGCAGGGGAGTCGTACAAAACCGAGCGTTCATGTTTTTATGGGGATCAAAAAGGAATAGATGGCCCTTATTGCTTTAGATTAGTGGGCTTATAATGGTTCCTTTTAAAATCGGATTTTCCGAGGGGAAGATGACAGGTTTGTCAATGAGGAGTGGGCGAACAGCCCTCTGGTGTCAAAGCGCACACGCACTCCAGCAATCCACGGCGGAAAAGGGAAAAACCACATTTGCGAGTGACGGGCGACTTTCAAGCCTGTAAATGATTTGTCGAGTTTGAGAGCGTGGCATTAGAAATAAATGTAACACTTAAGAGTGACAAATGCTTCAAAAGGCCAAGTGTGGCTTATGAGTGTTCCGCAATCAGCCTGGCTGTGTTTGTGGCTGCGTGAAAGCAAACCAAACAATAGCTGCTTATCCCATACTTCACTAGAACTCATTTGTGAGTCACCTCGATACATCGAGCGTATTTTTTTAGCTTTCATGGAAGTGCAGAAGGAGCAAATAACAATGAACCTAGAATAGAGCCTTGGGTCACTCCACTTTTCATAATGATAAGCATTTGTGTTCCTTTTGCCGCCCATTTTGCTATTCGATACTGTACTTGCCTGTTTAATGACAATTGCTGGGCTCGCGTCTAACAATTTTCACAATCTTAGCCTAAAGAATGGAGGTTTTAAGAAAGTCGTTTGCATCCAACAATTCTTCCGGTTCTCAGAAAAATGCTCGACAAGAATTGACACGGGTTGCTATGATCTCAATGACTTACTCAAATAAAGTGTTTCAAATCTAGTTTTGAGAAAATCGAGAGTTTTATGCACATTAATGAATACTTCTGTAAATTCACCAGAATTAGCCAAGTGGCTAATTTTCATTTGCTGTTCCAGAAGCAACTGGGGATTCTGTGCCTTGCTCAAGAACACTTCAACATGGTCATAACGGTCGGGGGTTCAAACCCACCATTGAGCTAGCATTTGCTTTTGTGTTGCCGTTAAAGTGAGGAGCCAACTTTTAGAATAAGGATCTTAAGGAAAAAAAACAAAAAAACATGGCTGCAGTTGATTAAACTTTCCACCCATGAATTAAACTTGCAAATGCGGCCTCATTAGTCACCGTCTAGGTGTTAATTACAGTGCATGAATGTCTCAGTTGTTATATTTATGCTCTTCTATATTCCATCACGCTGTTTTCCAAACACAAACAGAGCATCCCCGCAGCAAGAAACCGCATAAGGTAGAGCCAATTTGCTTTCATTGGGTTAGGATGGAAAATAAACATACACCTGACGGATGCTCTTTGCGCGTGAAATATTCAGATTGAAAGAGACAAGCATGTAAAACGACCGTTCTTTACGCGGCAGGGCCTGTGGAAGCAAAACTGATGTTAGCGATGCTATCGCGCAAGAGGCAGACGGAGGTCTACGGAATCAGATGGGATGGAGACTGGGGCATAAGGACTTTCGTCTCCCCTGGGATGAGAAAAGTCATCTCCTCTCAGATCATTCCAAGTGCTCCTCCGCCTCTTTCTCGGCGCTCGGGCAAACTCGGCGAGTCGGCGGCGTTTCTGACATCTCGGCCGCATTAATTGCAACGTTCGCCGCCCGTATTGGTATTCGTGGCGGGC
Organism: Hippichthys cyanospilos; assembly: GCF_059441005.1. Lineage (NCBI taxonomy): Eukaryota > Metazoa > Chordata > Actinopteri > Syngnathiformes > Syngnathidae > Hippichthys > Hippichthys cyanospilos. The sequence continues at coordinate 5,247,088 of NC_142382.1, forward strand.
GTGGCGGACAGATGGTGTTTAACGTTAAATATTATTAACACCTCCCGGCGTTGCGCCTTCCCCGGTGAGGGTTTGTGAGGCTTGAGCAGATGCGCAGGTAGAATGAACACATTTACTACCGCTGCATCACAGACAGAAGAAGAATGGGTTTTGCAAGGTATTGTATTTGTTTGTTTTGTTTTTTTACCTTGGCATGAGCTGTCCTCTGTGTAATCAACTACATATAATGAGCGTTATTTATTACTACAAGTTTTGCCAAAATCTTATCTCATTCCTGGGAATCACTCTTATGAGACATGTCGTCTTTTGGGATTTTAGCATTTCTTTGGTGGTCTCGGAGGATAAGTTCCCTCCCAAAATCTACAGCCAGGTGAAAAACAGAAAAGATAGTTCTCCATACTGTCCACCCAAGCATGCATTTTCGTTTTTATAGCCTATCCCAAATGACTTTGGGTAAAAGGTGGGATACAACCACAAGTCCCATATGTTGCCAATTTACCATAATAAATCCCATTTGACCTTTCTGCAGCGTTTTCATCCTTTTTTGGTTGATCTCTTCCACGATCTTGCTGTATTTTAGCCAATGGACGCCACATTTCTGGTTGTGTTGAACTTTGCCTTGTTATTACGGTCTGGGTGAAATTTCAGCTCCCTAGTGACTTCTCTCAATGCTTTCCCCTTGATGTGAAATTCCTTTGACGTAATGATTGGACAAAATATTGCATTAGGGTTAAGTTAAAACCGAGTGTCTATACTTTGTTTACAGCTCGGTTGTTTTGTATTGGTGTGAAAAAAACAAACGTGAAAATGGAATGCTCAAGCGAAAACATTGTTTTATGGTAGAAAACCAAGCAAAACTCCCATTGCACTCAGTTTCCCCTTGCGCATGTTTGTGTGAGGGGTGAAAGAGCAAAAAAAGGTAACTTTCAAGCCACCCTGTCACATTTGATTTGTCATAATTGACAGAAGAATGCGCTGTGACCCTGCAGCCGGCCACCGCTGTGTCACCACACACCAACCACCATCTCAAGGACTGTGGGGTTGCAGCAGGTCGTGTTTTTTCATCTTTTTTTTTTAACGGGCAAAGTATTTACGTTTATTCTCCGAGAGCAATAAAATATAGCTATATTACTAGTTAGTATACCAAAGTGGTCCTACTTAGAGAGGAAAAAGACAGTATGAATATTTGAAGCTATGTGATTGGACTCATGTGGCAAAATTCTCAAAGAAATTAAGCAATATAGATATACAGTACTTATATAATAATAATAAATCATAACAATGATAAATCGTAAATTTCTCGTCAAATACTGTACGTGTTTTTATGAAGGGGAGCTGACACCCTTCACTAATGCTTACCTAATATAATCCAATTGAGCTGTTCCATCCTGCGATTAGGTCATTAGGTCATCATGCTTGTGATTTATTACAGCTGCAGGAGATATGACAATTCCAGCAGAAAAATATCCATGTCTATACATGTTTCAAAAAACAATATTGGATGACCTATATACAATCATTTTAACAGAAATTGATTTAATCTTGACCATCGGAGGGGTGCTCGAAATCTACGCCATTAATTTAATTAGTTAGGATTTAATTTGGTTTATTCCGATCAAAGATACACATGCGGGGTAAAATATTCATAGAAATAAAAGAAATGGAATGCGGCTCACTGTAAGAAAGTGCATAAGCAGTTTCTTCTGAACAAAATACTCAAGTAAAGGCTACGGTGATGGCACTAGTACCTCAAGCTCCGTTGAATAATTGCCTTTCTACAGGCAGATGTATTCTTAGTTTTTTTTACTGCAGGTGTGTGGGATAAACAGTGAAAAAAATCCTCCATTAAAATTAACGCTAATTTGCAGCTTGATTGCTTTGCGAGCACAATAGCTTTTAGTCCTATTAAAAGGAGCCACCCACCGAGATACTGCGGGTATGAAAACCACGGGAGGCAGTTAAAACAGCGGTGACTGCAGGTGAACCGTCGAGCCCGTGCTGGTGAACTTAACAGGTGCCAGAGTTACTGCGCCGGTTACCCTGGAGACGGAGATTCAAAGGGCAGATGTAGTTGGCGTCGGAAGAAAAAATGTCTGCAAATACCTCGGTGTCAGTGTCACCTTTTTCGGTGAAAGGAGCACGGGTTCATATCAGAAGGCGCATTTCGTATAGGTCACTGTACAATGTGTGGGTTTCACCGGACTTATTGCTGCTGCCATACAGCACTGCTACACATGGTCTTCATAATGAGTGGTGTTTTTGTTGTTGGAATACTAACACTAATGGAGCGGAAGGTCAGACACGTTTTACAAGTCGGAAATAATGGAAAAGTTGCCGGGTCAAACTCATCATCGTAAAACCTTTGACTGAGGTGTTTTGACCTTGTGAGTTGAGTTCATTTTGTGATCAAGCTCATGAAAAAAAACATTCTAGTAGTAAGATATCATTTATGAGTAGCTATGGCTGGCTAGCGCGTTTTAACGAGGCCTCGCGGTTATAGCCTATTATTAGCATTTTGATTAATGAGCTAATGGTAAAATAGCTTTATTTTACAGGTCTTACACACCTGTGTCATTTCTAGAAAATGGCTACAAGTTCAACTGAATGAAATATTTTACGAAAACCTATTTACGGTAATGGAGGAACAGGCCCTCCAAATGGCCAAAAGAAATACATATTATTCATCTTATACATCTTATTCAACTTAAATAGTATATATATCTTATTCAACTTTTCCATCATTTTCGTACTTTTAATAAGATGTTTTTAAACCTTTTTGAGCAAATCTTTTTAGTTCTATTTCTTAGTTGTCCCATAAAATGACACCTTGTCTAGGAAAGAAAAAAAAAAAGGCATATAAACCGGACTGGACTATAAGCTGCATGGATCAAATCAGGTAAAAAAAAATCTGGTTTATAGTTTGAAAAATATGGAACGCTAAAAGTTGGAGACATATGTAAAAGGACCTACAGAAAAAGTCTCTTGGAGCTTAACAGGAAGTCGGCCCTTTTGGATTTTTATTATTTTTTTTAAGCCACGGTTGGTCCTCTGTATAGGTCAAATTTTGAATTTCTTGGGTTTCACCTGGCATGCAGTTGGCCACATACTATAGCTTTACGCAGAGCCTGCTTTTACGTGGTTCGTTTTGGCAGCTAAATTTATCAGCTGCAACAATCGTAGAGTTATCGCAGTATCGCTGTGACAAGTATAACAATTCAACAAAGAAGTCTCGGGTCTCAGTTCTCTTCTTCTTTCTTCGGCCTGTATATGTCCGGGCTTGGCACCGGCACGAAAAGGCACTGGCTTGTACCCCCTTGTGGTTACATATCTTGGGTCTCACTTCTAAATACACGTAATGAACGTCTGTTGCTTCGCTCACCTCTGGGGCTGTAACCCCAGTTAAAGTGATTACACAAATAAAACATCTGCGCTTCATTCCCCTAGCGCCAGACAATATTCTAATTGAGAGAACCAAACATATTGCAGAATCATAGCTCTTAACAAAGCTTCCTGCTCAGGGCCGTCCCTGCCAATTGTATGCCCGCCGCTTGATGTTCTTTGTGATTGTGTCAAGCATTTGTGTTGCTCTTCAAGTAACTCACTCTTTATCAGGAGACTCCACAGGCATTAGCATAGATTTTACAGTAATTAAACACCTTCAAACAGTTGTTATTACCAACACACATGGAACAGATCAACAGAGGATACACCAAAAGATATACCGGATTTTCCGCACTATAAGGCGCACCAGATTATAAGGCGCACCCTCAATTAATGACATATTTTAAAACTTTTTCCATGTATAAGGCACACCGGATTATAAGGCGCACCCTCAATTAATTACATATTTTAAAATTTTTTCCATATATAAGGCGCACCAGATTATAAGGCCCACCCTCAAAAGAAACAGGTAAAGCTTACTTTATCAGTTCATTCCCCATCTACCGATCCCAATCTCAATATCGATCCATAAATAAGGCGCACCTGATTATAAGGCGCACCATCAGCTTTTTCAAAAAATTAAGGCTTTTAGGTGCGCCTTATAGTGCGGAAAATACGGTACCTATAGTATTTTCTGGACTATAAAGCGCACTTCAAAGCCTCAATTTTTCACAAAAATCCATGGTGTGTTAACTGAATTTGAACATCTGTAAGCGTTGACATTGATTGTCGGACCATTTAAGATGGCACGGATGCAATACGGACACTATGTATGCTGGCAGCGCTAAACCTATAAGAGAAAATCATGTCGTATGTCCAGTACGTACGCTGGCAGCACTGAAATTATCAGAGAAAAATTACATAGTACGATCAGTACGTCCGGTGGCAGCACTACACCAAAAGGGTAAAAATTACATACTACAAATTGTCAGTACATTGACAACATTAAACCACACCAAACCAAACCAAACAGTACGTACCGCCAGGCCTCCATTAAGTATACAAAGATATGCGGCAAAACAACAATTATCCATCTGAGGACTGTCAAAAATAGCTTCAACGAAAACACATGCTTACAAGGCACAATTAAAACTATGGGCTACGAGTTACTTGGTTATACGAGGGAATAGAGCAGCTGTGAAAGAATTCAGAATCTGCAAATCTATGAATCGTAAAAACAGGAAGCAAGAAAATGAACTGCGGCATGTTAAGAAGACGAAACAAAATTTCTGCAGGATCAAACAAAACAAGCCAATCGTCGGACATTTATGTGTAGAAGTGATTTTTAAACAGTGCTCATCAGGTTTAAAAAGTGCTCATCGGGGTGCAAGCGCTCTTCAATCCAACTTGAACGCCTTACAAGAAAGCAAATTTGCTGTCCTTTTCAGCTCGGTGAAAGATACAACAAATACGGTGAGGAGCACTCATTTCCCCTAAGCGATGTTAGCAAAATAGCAGAGAAAGAGTGACAACGCAGCAGGAAGCCCGTGCCATTTGTCAACACAAGGAGAACGCAAGTGTCACGTTTTTCTTTCTCAGAAGTGAGCGATGGCTGCCATTATGTTGCCCAGTGGGTGTAAGCGGGCGACATTAGAGAGCGCCGCAGTAGGGAGAGTGGAGCCTGCCGGCAAAATGGAGTGTGAAAGTAGGAGAGGCATAAAGGTTGGTGGTGGGCCAACTGATGTTTAAACATTTAGAAGGAAGCGACAGCCGTCGCTTTGTTTGATAAGGTCCGACGTTGTTTTAAATGGAATTTTATGGACGTAGACCACGCAGCGGGATTTGACGGCCATTGAACAAATTGTCCGGGGCAGAAAGCCCGCTGTTAATTTTGTCATCTTCGCACTAGAAAAATGTGTATATGCAACATTGTCTGTGTCAGGATGAAAATTTATCTTGAGTATAGGGCACGTGAACCATTGCGTTATCAATTGAAGATGGACAAGATTGGTCCAAATTGAAAAATAAGGTGTGACAGAGTAGCTACGATGAAGTGACAACTAAGATAATTCCCCTAATATAAGACATTCATATATATATATATATATATGTGCATTTTTATATCGGGCGTATTCATACTTACAATAATTATCGTAATGGAACGACCTAAAGGTCAGTTGGCTGTTAGTAGCTAGTGCCTGTTGTGGCTAAAAGCAGCTCATGTTAGCTGAGGTTGTTACGGCTTTATTTTTAATAAAAGAAGCCAGCAGACTGAACCAATGTCCGAGTCCATCCTTGTTAACCCACAGGAATATTACTAAAATGATGATTCAGTTAAGGGTGGCGAGGTATGAAGCCCTGTGCACCGGTTAGAGAACACAGAAAGGTATTCTATATGACTTGTATATTAATTGCGTATACATACAATCATAAACTTGGCGGAACACGAATGGTGCGCAACTTTGGGTATTCATGGCAAAATTAACTCAAGCAACTACTTCATGCGCATTTAATGTTACTGGCGGAATTACGGTAATAAATACCAAATTAATTGTTGGTTATATTTGATGATTGATTAATCGTTTGGAGATGAAATCCGACCAAAATTGAGCAACGCATTCTGGAGGTGACGGCATTCAAGTAACGAATGGGCACATCGCAAAGTAACAATCTCACTCTGATTGGTTCTTTGGAAATGCAAGATATGTTAAAATTTACTCAGGCCTTATTTAATATTTGAAGCGGAATTTTGTTTTATTTAACAGTTTGTGTAAATGGCCTTTAAATGAGGTTGAAGGCTGTCTGAAACACAACGAAATGTATGCTTTCTCGTATACGTCGTTGGATTGTTGTTGCATTCACGCTAGGCATTGCGGTGTGAGTTTAGTGTTTTCTTTTTCATATCTGTCAACATTAGGATAATTGAGATATGAGCAAAGGTTTTGCTTCGGTTTTTGTTTTAGGATTACAGAGGTTTGACTGTCTTGTTTTTTTTTTTAATTATTTGGGGGGGGGGGCAAGAAAAAAAAAGTTAAAATGTCCACCTCTGATAAATATCTTCTTCTTGAAAACACAAAGGTACGCGTGAGATGTGAAGAAAAAAAAGGTTCTATAAAAACATCACAATCAGCATCAATCTTTTAAAACGCAGCATTTTATCTGCGATGCAATTCAGTCAGGAAGAGATTGCCACTTGCTATTTCAAGCCTCGCCTCCCCACCACACACCCCCGCCCACTTCTAAACACCATCTTGCCCTCCCGTCACTTCCCTCCATTCTCCAGCTGTGGCTCACCTGCACCCATCACGCCAAACGGTTTCATATCGCCGGCCGACAATCGGACGGGCGCGTGGCAATCAAAACAAAGACCCGGCTGTGTACATTAGATTGAGAGGCGCGGCGAGGTGAGGAAGGGTGAGGACAGGAGTCTAGACTTCTTGGGAATAAATTGAAAATTGGCCAGATACGGACAAAAGGAGCTCATTTCTTTGCAGCCTCGGATGAAAGCTGGAGTCACGAGTTAAGGGGGATGTGGCGGGAGGAAATGATGTCTTTTCTTTGACCGCTTTGGAGTTTGGTGGTTCATATAGCTGACTTTTGTGCAACTATGATGGGATGGAAATGCTGTCAATGTGTTTGGGAATATTTGTCTCAAAGTGTGTCCTTGCTGATCGACAACCAATATAGTGTCTACCTTTTGTTCATAGTCAGCTTTTTACTATTTCAATCATTTAAAAGCATGGCCCCCAATAATTTATTAAAAAAAAAAAAAAAGTGGGAATGGTATCTACTAGAGCATAGGTGTCAAATTCCAGTCCATGGGGGCCGGCATCCTGCATGTTTTCCAGTTTTCTTTCCCCAACACACCTGATTCAAATGATTAGCTCATTAGCAAGCTCAGCAAGAGCTTTAAAATGATCCCAATCATTTGAATCAGGTGTTTTTGAGGGAAAAAGTTTGAAAACATGTAGGATACCGGCCCTCGAGGACTAGAGTTCGACACCTGTGTACTAGAGCAAAATATTTACAGTGTGTATCATAAGTAGGAAGGGCCAGATAGAACTTTTTCACTTGATACGTTTCTGATAATGCAGCTGTCTGATAACAATCCAATCCGATATCTAAAGGAATGATAAATGCTTTCAATTACTTTTTTGTATGAAATCTTAGAAGAGATTTTATCAAACGATGCTTTTCAAGCAAAGAAGACTAAATGAGAGATAATGTCGTGAACTTTGAAAATAAACAGACCATAATAACCCAATACTGTTTTTTGGGAGGGTATAATATCGTATCCGACTGATATTAAAATTGGATCAGGATGCCTAAAAATAAGTAAGTGTTGTTTATTCTAATACAGATTAAGATATTGCTTGTATTAATGATTAATTATTCACTGGTAGAAGTTAGGATGAAAGATAATGTTTTTTTGACTGATCTTTATATATATATATATATATATATATATATATATATATATATATATATATATATATATATATATATATATATTTGCACATGCAAAATTACTTGCATCATCACAAAAAATCTAATAGTTATTCTGTGTATACATTCAGTCTAAAAATTACATCTGAACTGGAATCAAGGCACATGCAACAGCTTAGAATAGATAGTGAAAGTAAATTGATGACATTTTAACTTGGCTTTAACAGAAAGGTCCATCAAAAATTTGGAACATATGGCCCACAGGAGTTGTTCAAATTTAAGATCATGCAACAGTGGCCATCTTTGTCAGGAGGTCCCTGATTCTCTCTCTCTCTCTCGCTCTCTCAAACACACCCATTCACACACACACATGCTGCGACCCAGTAGGAGGTCATTTTTCTTCCTGCCTGACCAGCCAAGCGTAGCCGCCACCTTCAGTGTCCCCTTCTGTACCGGGGCGCTTTTTGGACCACTTTGGGATCATACCAACACACTCACACACATCCTTACTTAAACACTGAGACACACAAAACACCGCTGCTCCCATTTCAAAATATGCCCATTAGTTTTGATCCTGCTTAACAGAAAAATTGCTGAGTTTTTTTACAATGACGTTGCAATTTCAAGAAGGTGTTTAGACATTCGTCAGCCCTCATTAAATCTATTGGGGTCAGATATTTTCAAAGACAAAAAGGCGTCTTGGGTATGGGGTTGTTGAGACTTTTTTTTTTGTGACATGTCTTGTACATTTCATTTCCCCAAGTCAAAAAGCCGAACTTCAACAAGAATAGCTTCCAAAACACTCTCATCATGCACATTTCACTCCGATTCCTGCCGTGAACCTCTTTTTATTTCCTTTTGTTGCAGAGTGTAAAAACAGAATGTGTTTTACAAATACTATAAATGATTTTACCCTGCAAGCATATGCAGAGTGGCCAAAAAGGCACTTGAAGGTCAAATAAAAGGAAATGAGCCCCGCAAATATGAAATGCATCAACACATCTTTAACACATATCAACACAGCCATAAATGCAACGTGAAGGGCAGTAAACGTGCATTCTAATAGCTTTTTCCATTCGTTTTTCCCTCTGCTGCACAAACACAAACGCGCATAGAAAAAAAAAATCATCGCGATCCGGCAATGCAGACGAAAACTCATTTTTTGAGCCATCAAGCAGCATCTTTTCTTTTTTTTTTTTTCCTCGACTTTGTTTCACCTAGGAGCTTTTTAAAAATTCATTAGCACTTTTGCACGCAGCACGTCTGGGAGACTCTTATTGATTTTTTATTAATAGCTTGTTTGTTGTAATAAATTATTTTGTGCTCGGGCGATGAATATGTAAAGCTTGCTGATTGGCCCCCGGCACAACTAGCAGACCAAGGAGAAAACATCAGAAACTCCTCACTCATCTGAAGAAGAAAACAAACAAAGACTAGAGTGATTTTGTGTTGTTGTTTTTTTTTTTTAAATCCTCCTTTAATGTATACGGCCGTTTGCCCTCCCTCAATCGATAAAACACAGTACGTTCTTCTGTATAGCGATGAATATAAATATTCTTAGGGAGACTGTCGTCACATCAATATGACCTCCTGGCAGCATGTGTGAACGTTGGCAACCAGGAAATATCAATAAGGATAACAACCTCACTTCTCATGTCGATGAATGACGAGGAGATTCAAAGTGTACATTAAATAGACTTAGAAGCGCTGAAAAATATTACAGGGACCAACGGAAGTAACGCATCTTAGTCCAGGAAATGTATACTGTTACTCCAATATATAAATGATCCTTTCTAGTTGCATTATAAACATAACTACGGAAGTATGATTGGAAAAATATATAAAATTCAGACAATTGCCAAACCACATAATTTAATGCAGCAGTAATGCTGACACACAGTGGAAAACTCCACATAGTAACTGTAATATTAATATTTACATCCGTTTAACCTTAGATATGTCAGCAACAATGGTGCAGCAAAACATGTAGACAGATATGACTGCACTCAAAGGCATATATTTATCCTCTGTGAAAAGCAACTAATTATTTGTATACTTATTGTATTTGTATACTTATTTTATTATGCATGTCTGCACACAGAGCAGAAAGCACATTTTAGGTTAATACTTTACTTTTTTTCAAAGTTAAAAGGCGTCGTGTACTATTTATCTGAAGGATCAAGTCAAAAATGTGTTTGGTGTTTTGATAAATCAAGTATAGAATTTATCCTATTTACTGGAAAAAATATTAGCAGTGGAAGTAGTATTAAAATTTATAATAGTAATTTATTGATACTATTTTTATTAGTTAGTAATAGTGGTATTTAGATTTTCTAATTATTATTCGTAGAGATGTTTAATACCACTTTTTAAAAATTTATACCAGTATGAGTAATCTCTTCTCGTTATCAATATCGATACCAAGTATCGATACCACTAGAACCTTCAATGCACAAAATTTCCCCTCTAAAATAAAGGTTGATAATTGAAAAAAAAACCCAATCTTGTATTTTTTTGTGAATAATTTTAAAATTAAGTCAATCGATCCCATTGACGGGTATAGACGTCAAAGATGAATTTTTCCTG